>NW_009215837.1:0-6384 GCF_000690835.1 Fulmarus glacialis
TAATAATAAAAAATTGTAATGAAAAGAAAAACAACAAAAAAACAGAGAGAAACAAAACCCAGGAAAAACTGGGAGTACATGAGCAAGAGATATATTGAAAGAAGGTAAAAAAGGCCATAATCCATGATGAGAAGTGGAACCACCTGGGCAAATGTTATTAGCAAGACAGAATGTTGCTACAGGTTGGGAGAAGGAACTGGATGGAAGACAGGAGATGTGAGGTTGGTGGAGACTGAATGGGAATGGCTAAAAATGGAAACTAAACCTTAGAGTAAGACAATGATCCAGATGAGGTGACAGAGAGAGTAAGTGGATCTGCAAAGGGATTGGTACAAGATGAACAAGGCCCCTGGAACTGGGAAGAGGACCCATATAGGTACGGGGAAGATGGGTAGGGTATTGTAATGTCCTACACACAGAGTAGTGAGGCTATTGCTGAAGTGTTAAAAAAGAAGAGAAAGTTATACTGGCCAACCTGAAACTTTAATCCAGTTTAGGTAAAAATTAATTCCATTTTTAGTCTATCCAGTCCAGACCCCTAGACAGGGGCTAATACAAGCTGCTTCAAAGAAACATACATTCCTTCCTCTGGGGAAGGAACCTAACACAGTAAATATGTCTTCTTACTTGCTACTAATTAAATATTACTACATTCTCAAATTTGAAAGCTTATAGTCCTGCAAGCTTCATTTCCATTCTATTCATATAATAACACATTTTTATTTTTGGCATTTGCCTAGGATAGGCTTTCTATTCATATATGTACTTTATCTCACGAAGGCACATAGTCTGGGTTTGGTGAATGACTCCTCAGAATCTCCAGGCCTATCATTTCTTCTTGACAATGCTTGATAGTATATGTAATTATGGGTTTCTTTCCTGAACGAAGCCTTTTTGTTTACTTTACTGGAAGAAAAACAATTTAAACAAGAGTTTATAATAGAGATAAGCTCTAGATATATGTTTCAATAGATTCACATTCTTGGCAGCTACACATAAGTGGAGCCATACTGCAATACATTTAGATGCAGTGGCCAACAGCAGGGGCCTAGCGCAATGGAACAACCAAAGCAGCTGGAGAATTTCATAAATTCATAGATTAAAGGCCTGAGGGGATCATTGTGATCATCTAATCTAACCTTTTGTATAACACAGGCATGTATTAATTCTTTTTTGAATTAAAGTATACATTTTAGGGCGAAAACATCCATCAGTTGCCAGTGATGAAGAACGAACCAGTCTATGGTAAATCACTCCAAAACTAATTAACCTAACGGTTATAAATAATTTCTAGTCTGAATTCATCTCAGCTTCAATTTCCAGTCATTCTATTTATACTTTTATTTACTGAACTGAAAAGCTCATTATCAAAGCTTTGTTTTCTAATCTTTTACTCATTCTTGTGGCTCTTCTCTAGAGAATTTCCAATTTATCCAGACCCTTCTTGACTTTATATTCATATTCAGTTCATAAAGCAACCTGATTTAACCCTGGTTTTTTTCAGGGTCTTTCCTCCTATGCCAAAGTTTCCCCATCTAGATGGACATGAACACCTATCCTTTTCATTATTACTTGCCCAGTTCTTTGTCACTGTGATCTTCATCTGTTTTATGTTTTCTTTCAAACCATGATGAATGTTAAATGCTATAGATCTAAGAGCTCAAAAATTACCTACCACTGGAGAAAGCTGTTCTTTGCTGAAGTAATTCAGACATTAAGATATATATATAAAGAAAAAAAACTATGGAAGTTCTATATTCAAAGCTTTGAATACTACTTCCAGTGATTAACTCACATCTCAGTAAAAAGTTCCTTGGAGAAAAGTATCTTCAGATTCAGACACCAATTCCAAAGAAGGTGAGGGCATTTTCTTCTTAAAAAATAAAATATCACCAGAGCAGTAACACTTGATTTCAAACCTACCAATCTTTATGTGACGATCACCTGTGTGACTATTATGGTACAATATGTAATAATAACTGCAGCTTTACAGAGATTATATTAATATTGTATTTTTAAACATCCCAAAAGATTTACCAGTCTGATATAAAGCCTAAACACTTTAAATTAGTTTCATGATTTTATTTTCTTTTAGCATGAAATTTGGTGAGCTTAAGATATAATTCTGACCCTGGACTCCCTAGACAGATTTTTGATAAATACTTATTGGCCGTTGACAATTATTTCTTATTCCCTGCCAACTTGATGATTCTGATACCTTTTTTCACATTGTTTCCACTCTTCTCTAGACTTAAATGAATAAAAAGAGGAGACAATCTCATAGGAATTGTGGCATTTTCATTCCTCTGTATCAAATCCAGTTATTTTGGCTGACGCAATACAGAGTTCTTATATCTTTGCCCCTTATTTTCTTCTGTCTCCACAAAAGCAGATACTATGTTAATAAGACAAGAAGGATCTAGAAAATGTAATCTACATGGATCATAGGAAACAAGAGACTACTCATCTGGCACACAGTCTGGCCCTCCATTTTCAAAGTGCTCAAGGCACAGCTGAAATAAGTGCAGATACTTTTGAGAATGTTCTCTGTCAATAGTAGGAGACTGAGACTAAGAGATGATTTGCATCAACAGCAAAAGAATTTTTAAAGTCATTGCAAAAAGTTAGAAATGGTAGCAGTCACATTCTGTAGCAAACTATGCTGAAACAATATGAGTTATCATATTAAGGCCTAAGACCTCAAATCAGTAAACTGATTACAAACTGCTACTCCTGGAACAAGTGTAAGATAATTTTTAATTAAACCAAGATTCCTATGGTACTTAAGCACCTACGTAGTAAGGAAAATTCAGCTTTAAGTGTAGGACTCATTTGAAAAACATAAAAATAAAAACTAGAAACCTAGTAGTCTCTAGTAGTTTGGATTTAAATTACTTTAGTGATTTACTTAGAGAACATAACATTGAAAATCTTTGAAGAAAGAAGATAGTTGGCATTATGACCATGTGTCATTTTATGCTAAAAAATATTCTAAGAAATAAAGCCTGCTGTTACCTATAGTAAACAACCATTTACCACTTTGAAGAATATATGATCTGATCTTTTCAGAAAAGTGGGTAGAGTTTTAACTTAAATATAGGATAGACCTACACTCAGACAAAAATTATTTGGATAGGTCACTTCCTGATCAGATTTCCAATGTTTATTCAGTTCTAATGTGACTAACCTATAATAACTGGTAAAGACCTGATAGTGAATTTTCCTATAAAGCCACAGAGTACTCAATTTTGACTACTAATTTTAAAACCTGTAGTCAAATACTACAATGACTAAAAGCACTGTAGAACAATGTTATTTCTGATAGGTGTTAATTTTGAAATGAACTATCTTTGCAAAAAGCTGGTCATTATTTGATGCCTTTTGTAGGTGTTGAAAGTAACTAGGTCATTTTCTTACATTCCCTGTAGATTCTTTCTGTCCTAAAAAGTCTTCATAAACAAAAGCTATCATTTTTGCTATGCATACTGAGATCTGGAAATGTACTCATTACGAGCGTTGTATTTTGTCCAGGCAAAAGTGGAATGAAGCTCAGTTGTGATTCACCATCTACAAAAATTTTCTCCCTAGTGCAAACTAATCTAAATGCTACATATATATATCATTAGTATATATATTAGTGTATATATACATACTAATTCAACGTTGCAGGAATCTTATATAATGTATAACTGTAATACCATTATTTAATCATTTCTCAGAGTCTATCAGGCTAGATACTATGGTTGTACTAAGCCTATCTTCTTTCTAATTAACTCTCTTGGGATTTCATCATTTGTACACAATTCAACCACATAAAATCCATTAATAACAAGAGCAAATCTTCTTCAAAATAACCTTACCTTGAACTTAGGATTTAACCTTAAAATTTCTTTTCTTATCAAATTACCTTAAAAATTAAATATTTTGTTCCGCATAACATTAAAACTTGAAAATGTGTGTTTTTTCTATGAAATCATATTCTGAAAAAAATGTAGATAATTAAAAAATTAAATAATTGCAGAAATATGTAGCATAATATGATATAATATGTATATTAATGTTTTTCTTCCCACCCCCACTGCTCTAAAAGATTTTTATTGATGGAAAATATTATGTAATTACACTTAAGTTAGCAATTGCCACCAAACTGATATGAAATTCAGGCAGTTCAGCAACAATGTACCAAACAGGACACTACACAGGTAACCAAAGTGTAAGTATACTTCAACTTTCACACTATTCAGAAATAGTGCCAAAAGCTGCAGTGAATGAATTTGTTCAATCTACAGTCAATTGCACTGATCTCAAAAACTTCTAGAAGGTGTTACAAAAATGATACTTTTAACAATTTCACCTTCCCAAAGAAGAAATTCGTGTGCAGTGGTGAGTTAAGAACAAGTGGTTCTATTGGATTAATATGAAATTATGTAGTTTGTCTGAAACATTAGGAAGTTCTACAGGTTTTTCAACCTTTCTTGTTTTAGGGGAAGTGTGCTATGATTATTATGGAGGTAATCTTGATGGTACTCCCTGTCATGGGTATATGTCTGTGAAGAATTAATTTGGGTCTGTATAAATACACCTGAGCTTCAGAAATAAACTGGAGGCACTATGTTATCTAAACAATTTTTTGACCCTTTGGGGAATCAGCAATACACTTTTATAAAAACAGATGCTTATTTAAGCTAGTTTATAACAAAAGAGGGTTAGGTTCAGATCCGCAAAAACATATAAAAAGTACTTGGCAGACTTTGGTGATTAAGTCCACATTCAATTCAGAGGAAATACAAGCTATTGAAATTTGCTAAACACTCCTTTTTAACTGAAAAGTTCTCTAGGTACCTAATGTTCTCAATGTACAAATTCCCAGGACTGCTTTGCCTGAGCATTTGGTTAACCAGCTCTATTCCAAGTAACCTGAGATTAGAAACCAGGTGGAACAGCACCTAAAATCTCCAAGTAGCCTTCCTCACAGCATGCAGATAGAGGATCAGGTCTTTGTTACAGGGGCCTTGATTTTAAACATTAAGGAGGTAATGTCAACAACTCTCTGCATAATACCTGCTAAATATTCAACGAGAAAGGAGGTGCCTGAGTTCACTTTCTATTCAAGCCTGAACAGATGCAAATCCACCTTTTTCCTATTACAGAGAACAGCAAGAGCACCTTTATTCAGTGCTGGTGAAGTAGGAACACTGTCCTGGTGGTTAGTTTCTAAGGCTGTTTACTTATGAATTCTAGTAGCTCCTCCCAAAATTATTAGTTTTTGTTCAGTGATGTATGCCTATCCTTTGTCATGTAGAAGTTTGTCTATAGGTCTGCAGATATTATGGGTCACCTGTAGCCTGTTTCCTACTGAATTCTTGTTCTTAGACATGCAACTTTCCCCATCCACTGTTAGGATATCCCTGACTCCACAGGCTGCTTGAAGGTTGACATGGTAAGCCTGGAGATTTAGGCACTGAGGTCTGAAATTGGATCTGGATCTTCATCCTGCTATTCTTATTTTTATAAGATTAATGTTTCAGTATTATTTAGTCTTTAGTCTGAAAAAAAATGTTTTTAAACTATATGCTTGTATTGCATCACAAGACTCGCACTATATGATCTTTTCTGAAGTTCTCAGGTGCTGGGAGCAAAGAAAGCTAAATAGTTTTCATTTCTTTCTACATTCCTTTTCTTTGTGGGAGTTTGCAGGTTTTGTTTGCTTGGTTGTTTTGGTTTTAGGTGTCATACTTACAAGAAGTGAATGACACCCCAAGTCTCAGAAGCCATGGGTTTATATAGCATAACTCAGGGTTGTATAAACATACTTGGAGCTAATATGACTATATTTCTTCTAGTAATCAAGCTAATTAACTTAGAGTTAGATCACTGGCTTATGCAGACAAACCTCAGAAGGGAAAAGTTGTGCAGAATAGAATAATTTATTAGCTTACAACACAGTATATTTTGCTTTTAAGCTACAGTGACAACCAGGTGACCAGGCCCAGGCAGCGTGGGTTTATGAAAGGCAGGTCCTGCTTGCCTAGTCTGATCTCCTTCTACGACAAAGTGATCTGCTTAGTGGATGAGGGAAAGGCTGTGGATGTTGTCTACCTAGACTTTACTAAAGCCTTTGACACCATTTCCCACAGCATTCTCCTGGAGAAATTGGCTGCCCATGGCTTGGACAGGCAACCTCTTTACTAGGTGAAAAATTGGCAGGATGGCCTGGCCCAAAGAGTTGTAGTGAATGGAGTTAAATCCAGCTGGCGGCTGGGCACAAGTGGTGTTCCCCAGGGCTCAGTATTGGGGCCAGTTCTGTTTAATATCTTTATCAATGATCTGGATGAGGGGACCGAGTGCACTCTCAGTAAGTCTGCAGACGACACCAAATTGGGC
>NW_009215838.1:0-2874 GCF_000690835.1 Fulmarus glacialis
CTAGCTACTATGGAGAAAATTAACTTTATCCCAGCCAAAATTTGCACATATGAGTAGAGAAACTTCTGTGTACTGCAGAAACTCTGTAACTGAGATCAGAGTCACAGACAGACAGAAGACTCGGAGAGAGAGAAAAATAAAGGGAAAAGAGGCTGCTAGTCTGGCAACTGAGGCAAAAGCAGGAAGCAACTAACAAGCTTGACTTACGCTCAGTAAAGACACTATCAGGAAAGCCCTTTCTGGACAATGTAGATTTTAAGAACTCTAGACTGTATACAACCTTAATACAAATGCAAATGTTGACACACTGGGAGAGGCACAACACTAAGAACATTAAAAGCTGACAAAATATTTTGGCTGATATGATCATATTCCGGGTCGGGAGGAGAAACCTGTCCTGGAGGCAGTCAGCCAGTGTCCACCTGGGAGGGAACCGCCAGTGAAGGAAGAACTTACGGTTCCAAAAACACTCACATTGTCACAGGCATTTTCAGATCTGCCATGCTTGACAGGCTAGCATTTTTTACAAGGGCATTGGCAGCTGGAATCCTGGCATGCAGAAAAGGTCAAAAGGTAGCTGCAGAAACAGCCAGTTTGGGACTGGAAAATACACGATTTTCCCTGATGAATGGATAAAATATCTTGGCTGCCATTAGAAGTTAAGACACTTTTGTCCTCAGTGGTAGCTATGTCTTAAAGAAATAAATGTGAGAATGACTTTTAATGCCAGGACAAGGGATCCAGTACAATCAACCATATCTTTCAGTCATATGTGGAGGGACAAGGCACAATCACAGCACAAAGGAATATAATTCTGCGTCCTGTGCTTCATATCATCTCAGATCTGTCTCCATTCCTTCTGGTTCCTTGTCAGCAGCACCCCATGGTCCAGAACAATCTGTGTCCTCAAACTGCTTCCTCCTACTTTTATCCTGTCAATAAATATGACTGTGAATGATCACTTAATGGAGATCTTTGTTCAGTTCAGAAAATGTCATCTAAGTGTGTTTGCTCTAGGGGTCTGATTATTTTCTTAGATCTTGTTTCATCCTGCCTTGCACACCACTGTTTTATCTGCTTTGCAATGAATTCGATTCCCAGCTCAGTGAGCCTCTCCAACACCTGAGGATAGACTTTGGTGTTTTTCATCATGGAGGCAAGCTCCCTGGGCTGTATTATTCAGACCCTCAAGAATGGCCGTCCTGCCAGTCTCAAGCTTTTGGTTGCTTGAAATTATTTCCTAAAATCAACAGAGTAAAAAGCATGGTGCTGACAGAAGGTGTTAGAGAAATCCTGCAATAATTACCCAGGTGGATGCTGGCATTGTATCCTTAGAGCAATGCATCCTGATTAGGAAATCTACTAAGAGGCTTTTTATATAACCAAGAATTCCACGCAAGGCTTGTACATGGAGTATGGCATAGCAATGAAATAGATCTACAGTGCATGCACCTTGTCTTATAAAATTTGGGAAATAAGTATAAACCACGACAATGCAGCCAGATATTATCTAAGGAATTACTCATTAATATTACCACCAGACACTTACCATCAGGAATGGAATTTGCAGTGAACTGTAACAGTTTTAGCTGACAGTAATGCTGTTAAGGCTGTATAAAAAGGATTTTTTTTTTTTTTTTTTCCCTGGCAGTTGAAAGATGCACAACAAAATATATACGTAATTATTTATTACTTACTAGTTAAAGCATGTGATACTAAGTGTCCCAAAAAGTTTACTGTATCATGCTCTGCTTGAAATCAAGTGCAGTACTAGAGACAATATGATTAGCTCAATCCTGTGTGTGCATCTATCTGTGCATCTGTATGTTTTATTTTAATATTTCTGTAACATACATACATGTATTCAGGCTCTGCTTCAGAAAATTGCCAACCACAATTTCTATTGATAGCCTGATTCAATGCTGTCTATGGATATAACCTGCCCTGGACTAATGGAAGGTTAGACAATTTGTTCTTAAATGATTACCTCAGTGAAGAAAAGATTTTAAGGACAGCAATTGTGGGCTGTCTTCAGTGCTGGAGTTTTTTTAAGTCACTTGTTTCACTGATTTAAGCTCTGACTTTGAAAAGGCCAAGCAGCAGGGGAAAAAGTGTAAAACCTTAGGCCTGTTTCCTAAGGCATACGTATTATCATTATTGACCTGTTCAAGGAGAAGTAGCAGCTGGAGGTGGAGTTGCACAAAGTGTTCCCTGGCATGCTTTTACTTCAACTACAAGGACTCCTCTCCAGTTATCAATGTTTGTACCTAGCAGAGCTTTGACTTTTATGTTTCCTTTTCAATACAGGTCAAACAATCAATGCAGCAATACTGTTCTTCACACACTTCAGTTTTGTAGGGTACCGCTGTTACCACAATCATATCTCCTTTAATTTTCAAATCAGGTTTGGATTTGTTCCAGTGTCCCCTTTAGTAAATTGATTTTTAACGTTAAGTGGCTTACATTGTCCATTTTTCTTCAGAAACTGTTTTGCTACGGCAACTTCAAAAAGTTTGAGAGAAGAGAGAAAAACTACTCTGAATCCTTGTAGAGGTGACTATCATCTAACATTTATTCTTTTGGGTGGTATTAAATGTCTCTTGCTGTCATATACTTACACATACACACACCCCCCCTTGCTTTCCAATTAAGTGTACTTTACAACTTCCTTCCTTACAGAATCTTGTTATCAACTACAGCAATTGTCATAATTCTCATACTACTTTTTCTAACTACCTGTTTCCACCAGCATCACATACATTGTCATCACCCTTTCATTTCTGTATGTTGTGGTTTAATCCAGCAGGCAGCCAAACACCACACCGCTGCTTGCTCACTCCCCCCGCCCCAAGTGGGATGGGGGAGAGAATCGGA
>NW_009215839.1:0-14273 GCF_000690835.1 Fulmarus glacialis
GCTGCAACCCCTTTGGTATGGTAGGACACGTTACGTAGTGTTTTCAGTTGAAAAGCGGGGGGGTTGATACGCTCATTAATGCGTTAAAGGACTGATAGTGATCTTGTGTTTAAAGACCTTGTGAACTGCTGGCCTAGAGCCATTACTGTCAGATACTTCAGTGATGGCCACGTTACATTAATAACAGTTGATAATGCAACCTTCATTGTTGTTCCTCTTTGGCTTTGTTTACAAGAAAATCTCTGTTGTAAACCTTAACGCTGTCCACATTACCAGCAGCCCACTGTTTGGTTCTCAGTTGGCCATTTTTGAGACTGAAAAGTATCTACTTGGCTTCCTTTTTAGGTCTCCTTTCTTTGTCTCTTGCTTCCTGTCCATCTCTTTTCTTTCTGTGCCTTTCCTTGAAAGTACCATCTTTGTCAAGCGAGTCTTGAGCCTGTTTAGCAATGTGAACCACTTCTCTGTTTTTGGGGGTTTTTTTGTTTGTTGTTTTTTTTTTTCTTTAATTAGTAGGGAAATCATCTTTTTAATTGTACTTTCTATAGTAACATCAAACAACCACTCTTGAGAAAAGTGGCAAATGTGACATTCTTCACTGAGGGTTCCCTTGTAGGAACTTAAAGCAAGTGGTCTTGAGGACAAAAGAGTAATTTTTATTTTAACTTCAGTGATTTAATTAAAAATTCCTTAGTAACAGAATCATGTTTCTATTCACTAAGTCCAGTAAATACTATGTAGAAAGTAACTGGCTTAGCTATGTATGAGAAGAATATCACATGTCACATATCCAGTGGAGTCTTATAAATATCTTGACATTTTTTCATAGCTGATATAGATCTCAAAAATTGCTTTAGAGGAAAAAAATCTGTTTTATAGGACCTAAGAAATTCTGCCAGTGTGTTAATAGTAATAACAGTTTGCATATTTATAGTGCCCGTCAACATAGGCTAGCATGCCATTCCTCCTCCTCCCCCAAATATCCCTCAAAAGTTTGGTAAGTGTTACGGATGAAAACAGGAGGAAAGAAGTAGAGTATTTAAACTATTTGCTGAAGTAATGTATTATCAGTGGCAGAACTGGGAATATAACCCGGTTACAAGTTGTTTTCTTGAACTCCTTTGGCTCCTGCCAAAACATCTCAGTAAAGTTATAATTAGCTGTGGCTGGCATTGCCATGAGCTGTAACAGCATTTATCTGCTGCGGAGTCATGTTCAGAAAGGTGCAAAATTCTTGGCTGTCTCTGTAGGCATCAGGCGTTACGTCTGCAGTGACCACTTGAAGTCAGTTCAATATTCTTTGATCCACGTGAGAGTTTATGTTAGGGGTTCAGCAATGGCAGGATGGCTTTTAGAAATTGTACATGTACGGCTGAAGGATGAGCAGCGTTAATTAAAAACCAGTTCCTTTCTGAAGCCTTTTGTTGACCTATGTATTTGGAAATGTTTAACAGAATAATGGAAATTTGAGCTTGGGCAGTTTCTCTCTCCTGAGATAAAGATGCAGTGCTCCTGTTTGTACTTTACTAGTCTTCTCTCCAATGTAAATTTTAGTGTTAGATTATCCGCTCTCTTGGGAGGCTGTGTGGCAGAGGCCCTATTTTGTATGGTCTTCTTAGTATCCCATAAATTTTTTCTGCAATTCATCTGTTTCTTAGAGGTAGACTTTTTTTATCTCCAGTTTCTTACTTGCCATGATATTTAAATACTTCAGATACTTTATGCCATGGTATTACCATGCTCGGCTTCTGCTCTGTTAGTTAAGCTATACCCTCTCTCCAAAAAACGCCTTGTAAGTCAGTCCCACTGTGATTTCCTATCTTTTCTTCCCCTCCGGGCGTCTTTTTATTTTCTCTTTTTCTTTTGCTTGTACTTAATTGTGTGGAACTATATGTGATATTCAGGTAGAGTATCTTTCTGTTGCATTATGTGATGCTTTTTCGGGTGACACACACCCAAGTTTATGACATATGTGAGTTGGCAGGCTGGGCAGCTTACTCTCTGTTCTTAGTTACTGGTCTGGTACTGCCTTTCCAAGGTTTTTCTTCCTATCAAGTGCCTATATTTTGCTTTCCCTGGCAAATATTAATGTTGACTCTGATTTTCTCATTATTTTTCTTGAACCTTTTGAAATTATTGTTGTCTCTTATTATATAATCTTCTTCATTCACGGTGAAAGAGGATTTCAATATTTATAGCTACGCAAGCATCATTAATGAGTAGTGTATTTCAAATAAGAATGAAACCAGATTCATACAGGGTTGTCCTAGCTGCTTATCTGCTAATTACATATTTCATTTTTAGTGCTTGCTTTCTGTTTACGGTACTTTGACATCTGCAGATTGAAAAATTATCCTAAGAATAAACTTCCATGATTCCCTGTGAAGTAATTCACTAGAATAAATACTAATGTTATTAATCCTCTTTTTTGTATTCACAAACTGTGTTTTATAGCATTATCATTTATTTTCATATCTTTTCAGAAATGAGTAATTTTCCTTTTCTTAGGTTCTTCTAGCAGCTGCTTGGGAGAGTTGACAAGAAAGGGTTTCCTGCTCTGCAAAAGTTTTAAACTTCAGGTTTTTTTCATTCTGCATTTTTCTGGCCTGTGTTTCCGAGGCATTTCAGAGTTGTCATTATGTATTGGACAAGCCCATCCCAAAATAGCCAAGAGTTTGATCAAATGCATATGCAGGACACTGAAATTCGTATCTTTGCTTGAGGCAAGCAGGGTTTGAACTGCCTCCCATATTGGTGTCTTGCCTTAACCATACGTCTTCTGAGTGGCTGGGGGTGATTCTCTGTTGCGGATGTTATTTCCCTTTTAATTAGCCATCTGCCACCCCTGGGAGAGAGCAATGGGGATTCTGACCCTGCGGCTGGGACCCCTGCAGAGCCGAGCACTGCCGATGCACGTCCTTGTCCCAGCAAGCGACAAAGCTGTTGAGCTCTGCTGCTTCTGGGCTGGATGAGCTTGGAAGGCTTTTGTGTGTATGTGTATGGCTTTTGTTTTGACTAGAAATTTTGTCTTTGCAAGCAATGTATAGGTTGCTGTGGAAAGTTTTGCTTCTGACAAACATTTTTCTGGCAAAAATGCTGATTTGCAGACTTTGACATTTCTCCGCATTTCACAAATGTTCTAAATTGCACCAAACTGCTATGCTGTATGTAACTGCGTGTATAGACACCCCGTATCCTGCTAAGGAATTTTCTAGCTCTTGTCCTCTTCACTACTAACTTTTTCATTTCTTCTAACTGATAACTGTTTCTTAAGAGTAGTAGGCTGGTTTGGAGTAATGGGACCTGGTAGGGTTATGTTAAAATTATTTTTCCTTGGGTAAACTTCCCTTTGAAAACGTTTGCAAGGAAATTACAGAGAATGGGTGGATACAATGTGCTTGTCTTTCCCCAACTTCGTTAAAAATATTCTTTGTAAGACAGTGCCAAAAGAAAAAAAACCAACCTAATTGATAGGGAATGAGTTAATGAAGTTAATGAAATGAGATAAATGTGGGTAAATGATAGCAAACAAATGTAGTAAAAGGAATGTGATGGAAATAATAGATAAGCACTTGAGATGGGTTATGGAAGTTTGATTTAGTAATGTTAGCTCTCTGGTGGGGGGGGTCACAGATGATGATCTTCCCCCTTGCTGCTGCTTTTCTGAGGCAAGAGGCAGGCGGTGAAACCAGGCATGCTTTGTGTAAGATTGTGTCCTTGGAGATAGACAAGTTAAAGTAATGAGGAGAAGGGGCAAATTGGACAGATGGCTGTGGCTATTTATAGTGTGGTTTAGGACATTGGTTACTTGATTCAGAAATAGTTGATATTTACAGTTTGTTGGCTTTTAGATAACAGTCCTCTTTTTGGATTAGGTTTCTAGTTAAAAATCATTCTGATAGCTGGATAATCTTCAGATATTGTTCAGAGAAAAAGTAATGAGCAGTGAGTTGATGAAATCTGTTATTTAGTTAATGGAAAACTAAAGATTTGGTTTGGCAAATAAAATAGAAGACAAAAAACAGTTTGAAGAAGCTTTGTATAAGATTTTCAAATATGATGTGGGTCAAATCTCTGAGATTCTCTGTGAAAGGTGAATTGGCAGAAGTGCTGTAGAAGTCTTTGATAAAATATTTTTTCTCATAAGACAGATATGACAAAGAAAACAGTGATTAGCGTTAAATTCCTCTCCACCCCAGAATGACAATATTTTCAACTTTATTGCCTTAACTACGTCAGATAAATCAAAAGAAAGGCGGAAGAAAATAAACCATGGTCACAATACTGAGGCGTGTTTAGTTGGGAAACATGATGCTAAATAGGTCTCGGTGATTGCCAGATATCCTTTCTTTTGCTAAGTTTTTTTTAGCAAACTTTCTAGTTGCCAAATTCATGTGAAGCAAAGAAGAGAATCTTCTGTACTCTTCTTTCCTGTTTGCTTATATGCATGATTGCCAGCTAATCCCAATATACTCATTGGTAAACTGTCACGGCTTGTTTTATTTAAGCCAGGAGGACTAGTGGGAGTAAATGTTCAGTGATGAAAGAGCTGCATTATAGAAACTTGTAGCTTTTGTAGAGAAGTAGAATGTAAATAGAAACTGATGAGACTGGTTCTTTGCAGGTCTGTACCTGGTTTTTATAGTCGTTTGATTTTTTTTTTTTTTTTTAAATTGCATAAGTGGTCCAAGCATTTCCCAGCATCAGATTTTCCCATTCATCTCAAATCTGTTAAACCTGTAATTTAGTTTAAGTGTAATGAAAATGTGTTTCTTAAATGGGCCTAACTCTTTTAGGAAGGTGCTGGTGTAAACACTTAGGTGGCATAAACAGAGAGAGAGTTTTGCAATGTTACATTGTCTCCAAGTGGTCTTTAAAGCTTACAAACGCTTTTCACAGAAAGTTATACTTCAAAGAAGCAGCTGATTTTCTGATTTTCATGTTTTGCTATAAATTGTTGAATTAAGCAAAAATGAAGTCAGTTGTTAAGTTCTAAGTGGAAAGCTTTGGTTTTCGATGTCAGGTTAGCATATGGTGAAACATCCTATGTGTCTTTACTAGCGCACGTTTATAATTTAAATCAGTTTCTCTGTGTACTACTCAAATTGTAGCCCTCTTTTTTTTTCTGTTGAAGGTCTTGGGTCATGTCAGTTTTACTGCATCAGGGGTGAGTAACTTTGCACTGTTTGAACAACAAGTTGCAAATGTAACTCAGCCTTTATCGACGTTTCAGTAGACACTGAAACTTTATTTACTAATTCTAGAATAGGCTGTGTAAAATTCCCCAAGGAAGATCACATGCATCTCCAGAGACTTTTGGTTCATCTTAATTTAATGCTAAAAGAAGTAAGGCTGCACAAATGCCAAGCTTCAACTGAAATGGCTATCTATACACAGTTTTCTGAGAAAGTAGGTATTGGTCAGCAACCTACTCACATATTTGGCTTCACAAGGCTGCCAGGCCTGGGCAAGTCCTCCTTTCTAAGTTCCTTAGCTAAAAAGTGGCAAGAACTGACTTAGAAATAGATGAAGAATTGTTATGTTTTGTTTTTAAGCCCTGAGAAACGCTTAGATACTTGAAACAGCTCTTCTGAATCACTTCAGAGTGCGCAGGATCCAAGCTTTGCAGGCAATACACTAGAAATAAAAATACTCTGAAATGTGAAAACAAAGATTTATCATAGTGACCTGTTCTGTATGGGCCTGTAGATGGATTCTTCTAGAAGATGTTTTTTTCCTATTTGAAAAGAGTTTGCTATATGCTAACTAATATTGAATATTTTGAAAATAACCCAGTGACAAAGAAGTTAAATTAAAGATCGCATTGTGGAAAGACTGCATTTTTTCTGCTCTTAGCCAGGAACATGTTTCCCTTTAGGGCAGTCACATAGGGCAGGATTGCAAAAGCATCGGAACAAAAATGGCGTGCACGATATTCATATCCAAGCTTGTAAAGAGGAGGTGAGAACGAAATCAGTTATTTCTGTATCTGTTTCACTTGATGCTCTAGTCAGTTCAGGGTGGTGGTGCATTCTTCAATACAAGGAGTAGCTGCTCCTGGCTGTAGGAGTGAGAAACAGGAGTGTGCTCGTGTGGTCAAGTCTGATTCATTCCTCTTTTTGTTACCAAAGCCATATCTAAAAATCTCCTCCAGATTTGCTCTCCCTTGTTTTGCTATACCCTAAGTGATTAATTCAGCCTGTGAACTTCCATTGTCTCAGTTTAAATGTGGGCCATAAGTTGGCCCACATGACTGCTGTTGCTGCATTTCTGCCTTTCTTGTACAGCAAGTGGAAAGGAATTATATTTGAGCATTTGCAGTTTGGACTCCAGCTCATAATATGCGATTATTTTGTGACATGTCATTGCAGTGTTGCCTATAGAATTACATCACATTTAAAACTTGCTCTCTTTTTGTCCTTACATCAGTCTACATGGAGCATGCTCCTGGGACTCAAAAGAAAAAAAAAAGTTAATGCTCACTTACTTAAGTAAGTGTACTACAAAACTGACTGGAGGATTAGAGAAAATTTTTGCTTATGAAGAATGATTAAATAAGCTGAATATACGTTGCTTGGCTAACTCAGCAAGTATTTTGTTTGCAGTTGTTAGAACAGTGAAAGGCAGCACTGAAGAGTGGATAAAAGAAAGACTGGCTATCTGAACAGAGATCTGCCTAGTAAAACACTTCAAACTGCAGAAAGAAAAGTCTTCCTGCTGGTTGAGATGCTTAAATTAGTAATCAAGGTATTGCCAGGAAAAAAATACTAAATCATTTTTTATTCTGGATGATCTATTAGGAGTTTTGAATTCACTGATAGAAATTGTTTTTCAAACAATCTTTTCAAAGAGATGAAGAATGTAAGTAAATGGCTTTTTCAACCATCTTTTTTTACTGTAAGCTAAACCTTTGATCTCTTGGATGGTTTAATTTTTTCAGGGCTTAGATCTGATGCCAGTTTTAGGACATCTCTGAGAAGTCCAGCAAAAATAATTTGCCAGTAGCAGATTGTGCTTTGTGTTAGTCCCACGAAGCGGTATCGTCCAGCGTGAGCGTGCAGGTAATAAACGGGATGAAGTGCTTCTGTGCGGGGTGAAGCTAAATACGCCTTGGTGCCTGCCACTCATTTCAGCCTGTGGCCCCACTTCAGTTTTGTGTTGTTGCAAATGGCTACAAGCACTTACAAAAGCTTCCTAGCCTCTCTTTGCATGGAGTGCTAGTGGGTGTGTGTTGCAATGTTAAGTGTGGTGCCTGGAAAATTATCTGGCAGTTGTACTAGACCACTGATATTTCCCTTCCTCCCTCCCCTGTACCTGCTTTTTATCTCTTTTCCTCTCCACCACCCCCCCACCTCCCCCGCCAGCATACTTACACTTATTTACAAATATACTTAAATATGTAGCGCTTCAGTGACCCAACTGTCATCTAAAATACCGAGCACCTTGGCAGCCTGCAGAATCCTTCTGGCCGATCTCGGTAGACCAGTTAGAACGACTGTTCGAGGCTGATTCATCTGTATATGTATTTAGTTATTTTAGCTATCTACATATTTTTTGCAATACTTGCAGTTTTTTCCCCTCCCTTGTTCTGCTTCTCTCAACCTGTGAAGACTTTGAATTATGTTGAATGTATGATGTTGTTGAATTATGGAAGCAGTCTATATGGAATTGCGTGTCTTAGTAGCTCTTACTTTGTCAAATGATGCCTGTTGACCTTCAAGTGCCCATAAATTTGAAGTGAGGTTTACTTTAAAATATTAAGATAAATATTTAAAAAAAAGGAATGGAAAGGCTTTTTATAGTTCTTAAGTCTTAAGAATTTAAAAAAAAAATCACCTTTTAACTTGAAATAGCTGTAAAATTCAGGAACTGTTAGAAGTTGATACTAACCATGCATCATTTGTTTAGCAGCCATAGTATTGCTACTTTTTAAACATTTTCTGTTAATAGATTAAAAAATATATACCTTTGCTTTTCTGTAATGTCAAGGTATCAGCCTAAAAAGGTGTGCAGATATAATATACTTTGTAATATCCTTGTCGTTGTGGTTGCTGATTTCAGGAAGTGTAAATTTCGGTTTACTTTTTTAAACATTGGTAAAATCCAGATTTATTAAGATGCAATTTAATTATTTGATTATATTGTTATTGCTGCTAAGCCTGTATTAGGAAATCAACATTTTAAAAAATGTTGTTTCTTCTAATCCAGTGCTACCTAAAACATTGCCTCACCCTTTTGTCTACTTCACAGTAATGTGACCTTAGAGTCTTTTGGGGAATTTCTTAAAACAACAATGTTGTTGCACATGAGATTTTTTTTTTTTTTAACATAAGAATGAAAGTTATTTTTAAAATCTCTTGGTAAAGAAGTGGCATAGTTAAGATAGCTACAATGCTATTAATCTAGACCAAATGCACATGAAACTTCTAAGTTTTGCAGTTGGTAATACTAAAAACTTTAATGACATAAAGTGGGGAAAAAAAAAATACTGGACTGTACAATTGTAGCTGAAATAGACTGTTCCAGGCATCTCTCTTCCCAATATTTCCCCAAAAAATCTGTCGTTTTTTTTTTTTCTTTTCACTCTCTTGATTTTAATTTCGTAGTTGAGCTGTAATACAGTAACTTGTAGCACTTAGCCTGGAATAAACTTGAGGCGGATGCTGCCTTGATTCCTTGCTGTGGAGCCAGCGGAGCCGGGTGCTCTATGGAGATGATGCGCCCCACCCATAAGGCAAGGAACAATACGAATTTTTTCATGGTCCCCGTAGGCATTTTAGAGGTTTATGATGACTAGCTTACAACTTGATGCATTTTAACCTTATTAGCTAGAAGGTCAGTTGTTGCAGAACCTGTTTGTTGGGCATATTTGTGAATTCTTGACGTTTTTGGCAAACCTTCCAGGAGTGGCCAAAGCACAAGCGTAGAACAGTGTTGCACATCATTCAAAGTGGAAGCGATCCGCCTTTGCTCTCCTACTCTCTCAGGTAGCGCAGCCTTCGGGTTTGACTTGTGCTAAAGCTGCAACCATGGGAAATGTCCTGTGCCATCTCAATCTATTGATAAAATTCTGTCGTTTACATCCGAATTATAAGAAAACTGTAATTGTACAGTTCAGTTATACTTTTCATTGTGTTTAAACCCAGACCTCTTACACTTCAAATGTTTGCACAGACATTTAGGCAGGTATTGGCTAAATACTTTGATCGGAAACAGTGAACCTAGAGTTATCACTGTTTTGTTCTAGAGACTGAGAAAATACTGCTAGATCTCATAATTTGTCATTTTAGATATTTAAACTCGGTGTATTCGGTTATTCAGTTTTCCTTTGTACTACAAATTTTTTCATTTATGGTATGAACATTTAGGTTCCTTGGCATATTTTCAGTTAATTGCCAAACACTGTAAAGAATGAAATCTGCTTATGACATATGGACTGTTACAGTATTATTGTTAGTATAAAATTTCAGTTATTATTTTAATGCTGTCCTTATGTGCGTTACAAATAAACCTGAATATTATCATTAGAATTTCCTAACGAAAATTTGAGCTTACATATATAACTGATGTTTTGTTGTCCACTGTCCAGTACTTATATAAATGAGGGATAAGGGTTGCTAACACCTTGTGGGAAAGAGGGGGAATATTCTCCTTTCTTTTTGTATGTTATGAAAATGACCAAATGTAAGCATTTTCATTTTCAGAGGCAGAATTTCTCAAAAACAATGAGTATTGGACATAAGGATGCTACTCAGAAGAAAAGCATGAACAAACTATGCTAGAAACTGTGCAGCCTCCAAGGAGAGAGCAAAATTATTCTCAAGCCTCCTGATGCACTTGTCTGTTTCTTGATTTGCCAATAAAACTACCAATCCGTAAAGTATACAGTAACCTTGAAAGATCCTGGCAATAAGCTTGTGTAGGGCTGGAGAGATGGCTCTTAGGCCATGAATTCCACTCTGTTGTTGCTGCATGCTTTTTGGGTAATAAACACAAGTATTTCTTGGAAGTCCAGGAAAAAGAAAAGTTACAAGACATCAGTAAGAACATTGGCATACCACTGACAATAAAAGATGTCCAAAGAGTCAATTAATATTTCTTCCAGTGCTCTTTCTTCCTGTGCAATATGTGTATAATACATACAGCCTGCCAGTGGCGCTGAGGAGGTAAAGCACAATCCTTTTCTTTCATGTTGAGTCATAAGACATAGATGCTTCAGCTCCAGAGGTAGAGTTAGAACATTTACGTTATTTTACCTGCTTAAGAAGTTTCTGGTAATAGTTTTGAATCTTGGTTCTCAAATGGTTAGTCAGACAAGTCACAGAGGCCGGCCTGCCTTGTATCTGAAGCATGACTTTTCTCATTTTCACGTGAAGGAGGTGTCGTATGGTATTTCTTAATCAAATCAAAATTTATGTCTCTCTCTCTTGCAAAAGTAAACTGTCAAAACTACTGAGAATTTGCATTTTTTTCTTTGTTTAGGCTGCTACCAGTGGAAGATTACTTTAACCTCAATTGTTGGCATGGTAATGCTGGTTTGACCCTTGTAGTAGAGCGGTGCATGAGCCAGGTCATTATTGGTTGTCCTTTGCCAACTTGCTGGGTAAAAATGCTTCATTCCACCCTATTCAGTCAGTTTGTTCTTAGCTAGAAATTGCTTGCAGACAGCAGGTTGCATCATAGATCACTTCAGCTTGTGTCCTGATGGCATTGGATGATCTTTTTCATTCCAGCCAAATGCATATTTATATCAAGTTCTACTATTTTTAATAGTGTGCTTTGATGTTTTCTCACTTTTTGGCTAGAAGGGCACTTGTTTATTTCCGCTGGGCCTGTTTGGAGGCAGGGAGAGAGAAATCACTATCACACTGATATGCATTATAATCTGGGTGTCTGTACAGTTACTGAAAACTAAGTTGTATGTGCTTGAGGTGTTCCTCTTGTTACTGAGAGGGGTGGTGACCTTGTTGACTTGACATGCTTCTTGCACAGTTACATTCTTCAGGGTAGGAAATGCTGACTCCAGTGCCAGCATTTTTCTTCTGTGCCTTTCCCTAAACCTGAGCATAAAATGAATGTTAGAATTCAATTGTAGTCTTTTGTTCATCCCAGTTTGAGTGTTAAGTGAGGAGAAGCTTGATGCCAGAGTGACAGAGGCCTTTCTTTTGATTGAGCTGTGGTGTTTTTGGCAGTCAAATGCATTTCTCCCATTGAAGGTGAAGACCGACTTCATTAAAGAGCAGCCAGTGTTTTTCACTTGTCATAAACTGCCTGCTCTAGTTGGTGACTGGTGGTTAAGGATTCTTAAGGTTTCTGTCAAGCTGTTTACTGGCTGTACTTGAGCAATGAATTTATGTCAGCTGGTGTCATATTTTAGAGCAGCTGCTATAGCTGGCCACCAGCAAATGGCCTTTTGGAGCAAGATTCATCTTGCCCGATCTCCAAAATTCAACTGTTTGTTGTGTGCATTCCCTTCATAGTTGGTGGAGAGAAAATGGCATTTGCAGACACTGTTTTTTTCACCTTGGGGTAAAAATCTGAAGTCAGGTAAGTTATTCTTTAGAAGTGTCTGTCTCCATTAACTAAAATATCTGGGGACTGCTTTCAAGGTTGTGGCAGGTGAGGAGAGGATACTCCTGCTCGTTTCTCCCAAGCTTTCCCTAGAGATGGGTACAGACTGCAGTACCTACAGAAAATGCTGCTTATAGAACTGCAATAGATAGATATATAAATGAAAGGCTTACTGCTCTTCACGTTCAACAGCTGATGGTCTAGACCAGTTGCCTTTTATCCTGTTTGTGCTTCTCAAGAGACAGATGAGATACTTGGAGACTTAGCTGCAAAGCTAGCAGAAAGCTTCTGGTCCTGAAAGTGGCAGGTGGCTTGCAATGCAGGTGAGGCCAAGGCATGAAGTGGTGACTGCCCATAGGTATTTTTGTCTACAGGTGTATTCATGAGTTGAGAGAGCACAAGAACCTGCCTCTTATAAGGGACTTGATTTGCGCATGAGGTGCAAAAGCAGGTAGTTCTGCCTTTATGATTAGGAATGAGTATCTTGTATATAATCACAATTTTCTATTTAAAGGAGATTTTTCACAGGCAACTAAATACTTACTCTCTGCTGGAAGTTGATAAAGGTTAGGTGTCTGTTTTCTGCTTGATTTTTATTTACTTCGATACCATTTCTCTCCTCGTCTCCAAAAAAATACCTTTCCCTGTTTTCCATTTTTTCTTTCTCTTAATTACAGTATTTCTGGAGAGCTTTCTTTAACCTATTTAGTAAGTATTATAATTAATGCTTGGCACTGTATTGTAAACAGGGTTTTATTTTTCTTTTAGCTGAACATGCTGTACTTCAGTTCTTTGACTAGTATCAGGTATCTAACGTATCTATAGAACAGTACACTAATTATATACCACTTCAGTTAGTGAGGAGAAATACTTTATCATCTTCTCCTGCTTATTGTTGGTAAATGCTTTTATCTGCTGAAGGCTTTTTGTATGCTTATTTTATCTATTCCTTATCCTTTATTGACTGTTTAGCCAAGAGAGGAAATAAACCCTGTCAAACAAACTAAAATTGCTTTATTTCTTTTTTTTCTTTTTTTTTTTTGATCTGTAATGAGCATGCAGTTTAGAAGGCTTATCTATGCAGTGTTTCGTCTAAGCGTTTAATGTTTGTGAAACACAGTAAGCCAATTTTCTGATGTGAACTGTACACATCAGTTTTAAAATAACTTGGGGGAGACACACACACTTAAGAGCTATACTAAATGGTTTTGAGGAGGCAGATTCTAAATTGAACACTTCCTTTGCAGGCCCAGATCGCCTTTCTTCAAGGTGAAAGGAAAGGACAAGAAAATCTGAAGAAGGATCTGGTGCGAAGAATCAAAATGCTGGAGTATGCGCTTAAACAGGAAAGGTACGCTGCTTTAGTGATGAGTACATGATGAAGAAATTCTGAAGACAGATAACTTTCTTTTGCCTTTGTATTTGGCAAAACCAAGAAATATTTCTTCTGTATATATTCAGAGCTCAAACTGACAAATATTATTATACTAAGTAAACCTAGTAGTCTGAATGCCCACATTATGGTAAATTGTATGGCTCCAAAAACATGCAAATAAACCCCACGGTTGATCAATGATGAATACTTTTTCCTTGGTAAAATTCCACCTAACTGTATAGATTATATCCCAGAATTATAGTGTATTCTCTTTTTGTTCAAAGTACTAGCTTTGTTTACTAATCTCTGACAACTGAAATCTTGAATAACTGTCTTCAGTCTAGTAATTACTAGTTTTTAATCTTGCTAAGTTTTTAATCTTTTCAATATGACAGACCCTACAGGAATATCTTCTGGAAGCTAATTGTATGAGGAGTGAAAAAATGTTCGTGTTTACCAGTTAATCAAATGTCTGTTTCTTTGTTCACGGGATTTCAGTAGAAGTCCCCAGTCTACTTTATCATTTTATTCTTACATATACTTTCCTGTTGTTCTAATCTTTGAGGCAAACAAATCGTTTTTCTGTCATGTTTCCAGAAGTCTTTCTGTTCAACTGATTTATTTTAGGCCAAGTTTAATTTAAAAATTGTTTTTATTAGTAAAATGTCTTTTAAAATTCTTGACCAAGAGTATATTTATAGTACTACTGCAAAGCAATCATTGCTTACATACCATTTTCCTATCAGATAATTCCTATTTCTCTTTAATAAAATATTAATAAAATAAACCTCTTTTAAATAGTTTGTATTAGTAGAAATAAGATTAGAAATATGCACATGTGCAAAGGAGGAATAGGATATTGCAACTAGATAATTTAAAAAGGACACTAATAGTTGTACATCACTGTATTGTATTTGGATTTGCTCATCTTACATGGGCTGCTTTAGCACATGAGACATGCATTGCACCATCCAGTTTGGCTTTTTCCGGTAGCAGCTAATTCATCCGCTAGCATGCAGCTGCAGCCAGTTTCCTGGCCAGCAGTAGCCTCAGGGTTCCAGCGTACTTGCTTCCCCTTTGGGGAGTTCTCAGAGGAATGCTTAAGGTAGATACCCTTTTTGCCCAGGCCTTGTTATGGCACTGATCTTGTATCAAATAGCACAGAAAAATATCAAATGGATGCATAATGGAGATTGCAGTTTATAGCCATGGAAAAGCTTACATTTGAGGCATGATTATAAAGATTAGAGTCACTTTAAAAGAAGACAGAGGCAATGGAGTACATTCTTGTGCAGTTAAACCCACCCAGAGGGACCTTGACAGGCTTGAG
>NW_009215840.1:0-23001 GCF_000690835.1 Fulmarus glacialis
TCCCGGCCGGCCGGCCCTCCCCAGCCAGCGGGGCAGCCCTGCCCGCACGCTTTGGCACATCTCGTGTTTTACGTGCCCGGTGAATCCCTTTTAGAAAGGCTTTATCTGCTCACCTTGCAGTTTTTCACGTGTGCAGATCTTCAGGGCAAAATCTGGGTGTAAGGTCTACATTGCAAACCTGACCCTTTAAGATTTTCCACAGGGATCTTTCATCTAACCAGATGAATAATCCTGGTTTAGCCCGTGGGACCGAGAACACATTTAGAGTTGATCAGCTTCATAAACCTTAGCAGGTCTGAGGCCTGAACATGTGGCTTATCCAGCTTTTGTTTAATGTTTGTAAGTAGTGCAGCAGTATTGATGTGGAAAATCCAGCTCTCCTGCTGGAAAGCTGTGGGGCTTGTATAAAATCTAAGTTCAAGGAGGTTGACTCATTTCCTTTTACTCTCTAGGCATCTAGGCAAGCATCAGGTATCCCTGGGCTGGCTCCAACTGATGAAAAGTAAGTGCTTTCCATCTTCACATCAATCAAGTTCAGCCCTGCCAGTGGATGCTGTTCCTGACCAAATATCCTCTTTGTGATCCTCAGGGATGGCAACCTGCCAGATATCATTGCCAGCCGCAGTTTGCATGAGTTCCTGGTGAACCTTCATGAGAAATATGGCCCACTGGTCTCTTTCTGGTTTGGAAGGCGTCTTGTTGTTAGCCTTGGCTCAGTTGATCTCCTGAAACAACATATTAACCCCA
Source organism: Fulmarus glacialis (assembly GCF_000690835.1). Classification (NCBI taxonomy): domain Eukaryota; kingdom Metazoa; phylum Chordata; class Aves; order Procellariiformes; family Procellariidae; genus Fulmarus; species Fulmarus glacialis. The sequence goes on from NW_009215840.1 coordinate 748, forward strand.
ACCGGTTGTGTAAGTGTCCTTTGCTTTGTCTTTGAGTCCATTTGTTCTTTCTGGCCTTGCTGGGCATCCTGTGTCAAAGGAAGCTGGGGTTTCATTCTAAGTAGAAAGAAAATGAGACTTAGTTTGCAGCTGACATGGTGGTTCAGGTGTGTCTTTGGTCCTGCTTATTGGACTTGAATATCAGTGACTAAGAGTTGCTGCTGTCCAGTGACCATCAAGAAATTAGTATGCTTGTGTCTTTTACCATCTCCCTACAGGCAAATGTTTATGGAAAGCATCATGCTTGTTAGTCACTTGAAAGAGCAAGGCAAAGATCCTGTAGCAACTTGACATACATTTTAAAAGCAGCTTGAAATACAATTTAAGAGGAGGAAATTTGCTATGTCTGAAAAGAACTGTGCTGGTTTGTGATAGCTCCCTTGTGTGGTTCAGTGTGGAGGTTTTTAAAGTAGTATTTGAATAAGTTATTTAACTTTTGTTTTTCTTTGGCATGTAGTATTTTAGGCTGAAAACCTCTAGTGATCTTCCAGACTTGGAAGTGGTCAGTGGTGCTGGTAGCTGAGTTGACCCTCTTAGTCCTGGGAGGATATTTTAATTTATGGTGTAAGTCTCTTAGGTGGGTGTTTTGCTTCCTAAGGTGATCACAGACAATAAGTTAACTCGGTTGATCTTTGGGTTTAACCTTTTGTTTTTCCAGTTTTCATCTTAGAAGGTTGAATGAGGTGCTGGTTGCACACCTCTGACCTGATACTGTAGGCTGTCTTTAGGCACAGGCGGATATCTCAGCATCACTTTAGGCTGGGGTCATGATGGGTAAGCTTCTTGTACAGTTGCATGATAGACTCAAAAAAATTGGTGATGATCTGTGAAAGGAGTGGGAGTTAGCAAAGATCAGCAAGACACAGTTGATAGCAATGGCACTCAGAAGGTGGAAACCCACCCTGAAAGATCTGAATGCACTCAAGTGTGTTTGGGGGAAATTGAGCAGACAGTCACTTTCTCAAAGCTCAGATAAGTGGTGACAGGCCCCTGAGCAGGCAAATTCTCAGAAATGTACTGAATTTGGGAGTACCCAAATACTGGAGAAAAACAAATACAGTGCCTGGAACTTCAATGCAGGAAATGTGACCCAGGCAGTTACAGACTAGTCTGGCATCCTGCTGTGCCAAGGGCTAAACATATTTTTTAAGAATGGAGATAAATAGGAAATGCACGCCATGCTTCTTTGATAATTAGACTTCTAGACAAGGAAAGTGATAGAACTGTGTTTCTGTCAGGGTTTCAGTTGAACATTTGCTTGGACACCGCTTGGGTCATCACTGAAGCTGGAGGTAATGGGATATGAGAAGTGAAAGAGGAAGCAAGGCTGGATTGTGTAGGGGAAGAGAAAAAAATACTCCCACTTGTGTTAGCAGCCTGCCCTGATGGCGTCACACTGGGACCCCTTGTCAACACAATGAAACAGAGTGTCGGAGCAAGGAAATGGGTACCCCTGAGGGCTGGGGTAGCAGAAACAGGAAGGGGAGGAGCAAGAGCAGGCTGTATTAATTGCCTGCAGGATGACATGGCCATGGAAAAAAAGAAAAGGGTGCATTGAGTCATGTATTTTCTGTAGAGAGAGGAAAGCATCTAGGCTATTGCAGAAGATGAACATGAGCCAGACCTGGAATCCTGTGTACGGCTCTGACCTCTGTACTTGGGCATGATTTTGAATAAAGCAAGTGCAAAGAAAGGTTGCCAGTGCTCTCAGAGGAGTGGGGAGGCTGTTGTGCAGGAGGAGCCAGGGGAAATGTGTTCAGCCCAGCAGACGGAAGAGCTTATGGGGGGATCCTCGTAAAGGCAGCAGCAGCAGGCTTAAGAAGGAGGGTTCTCATGATCTGTACTGAACTCAGACCTGAAAAAGCAGCGATGTTAGTTGTATCAGTGCTTTCCGTTTAGCACTGATGCTTGTCAGAAGTGCTCAAACTTTATTAGAGGTGAGGAATCTTACTGATTGTTTTTCCTGGAGCTTTGAGATATAAACAACACATAGTAGCTGAGTGGCTGTAGCAAAACAGTTTCTGTACCATTTCCTGGTGAGGGGGAATAGGTGTTGTGGTAGCTCTCAGCCACCAACTGGCTCTGGGCAGCTTGCAGTTTTGTTGGAGACCTGGCCTTGCCTGTATCTCTTCTGCGCGCACAGTGCCGTGGGGCAGGAGACAGCCCACTCTGGACTGGGTTATATCCAGGTCCTGACTCTCCAGCCCAACCTGAAGACCCTTGCCACGTGACTCCTCCTCAGTCTGCTGGGGTACCTGAGGCCGGAGCTGCTCTTCATAGATGCTTGCTTGTTGGTTTCCAAGTTTGAGGTGTAGGGTTTGGCTCCAAGTAGCATAGAAAGATTCCTTTCGTCTCATGTGTGTGTCACAGGTAAAGCCAAACTTCTTGGAGAGAGAAAGAAGAGAGAGAGGTCTGATAGTGCATCTCTCATGAGAGCCTTGAAGTTGCACTAATTGCATTCATAGTTATTGATGGGTTCCCAGTGCCAGGAGACTGTTTTTCCTCATGCTTAAAGCAGTGTTTGAAGTCGATACGTTTTCATGGCGTCTTAAAACTTGGTTGAGATTAATTTGCAGGGAGAATTCAAAGGAAGTAAAACTTTGCTGCTGATACTGGTAATTCCCGTGAGAGGCTCTGGGGAAGCCGTGCAGGCCTGTGAAGAGGGTGGACTAGTTCAGGATTGCCAGGAGCAATGGGTTCAGAGACCCGCTTGGAAAACTCCCATGAGTTGATGTCGCCTTTTGGGTTGGGACAATGAACCTGAAGCACACTGAATGCTGGAGCTATGGGTCCTGGCCTGTTTGAGCAGGACTGCTTCCTTGCTGTTCTGTGTGCATTTATACTGTGCAGCTTCAGAGGTCCTTTCCATCTCTGATATTAATTTCTACTTGGCATCTGTCTTGACTATCCAGAGTTAGATCTTTTCTCCATATTTACTTACAATGATGTCCAGGACAGCACTCTGAGGTTCTTGGGATGAGGGAGAAGATTTCCTTGTAAGTGGAAGGAACAGTCGAAATTTTCATATGATTCACTAAGAGGACTGAAAATGTAACCCTAGACATGTTTTCAAGACAAAGACAAAGGAAGTCCATGGAAGTGCTGGCAGGGCAGAGCTCTGTCTCTGAGAGGCAGTTTGTGCCTTGTGGAGTCACTAGCCTCCGTAGTTGTGGAGAAATAGCCATTTCCCAAATACTGTGAGGCAGGGTCAGCCCTCAGCAAAGGGCAGCCTGGGCTCTGTGGTCCTGAGTTCACAGCAGTGAGTGTATCAGTGGCATGGGAGTGCCAGTTTGCACTAGGGACAGGGGAGAAAAAAATGGAGCCCGTGGCTGATCCAGCAGTTTTTCATATGCACCAGGAGAACTTTGCAGTTTCTGCAGGTGATGGTGCTAAGCATCCTTTGGCCTCTCCAAATGCCTCTGCTTGCCAGATTTGCTGTGTGGGCTTTACCACCAGCCATGTGTCTTTCTGGCTACCTCAGTACTGTGCCTAGCTCTGCCAGGGCCAGTCAGCAGGGAATCATGGCATGAATAGCAGCAGCCACTCCATGGCAAAGTACCTTGGAGGAGGAATTGTCAGCAGCAGCTAGAGTCACACAACAACCGGCTCCACATGGAGAGCTGCAGGTACCATCTGCTGTGCCAAAAGACACATGCACATACTCCTTGTCATTCAAAGTGAGAAAGAGGGTGAGATGCAGAGCTTAAAAACATTGGAAGGGAAATGATGTGAAAGAAAAGCATTTAGGAAAGTTTACTGTATTCATGCCTCTGGCCTCATTAGCTGCTTTTGTGTCATTAAGTAGTAAGTCCTCTGCAGGTGGGAATTGTCTCTTCTTGTATGTTTGTCCAGTAGCATAATGAGGCCCTGATCTCTGCTGGGAATCCTAGATACATCCACACTTGGTAGAGTCATATGTGTCTAGCCCAGCCTTGATGTCTTCTGATGCATCAGATGTTTCACTCTCCTCTGGGAGAAATAACAGACTGTGATAAACAGTGAAAATATCCCTCTTGAAAACCCCCTGATTGCTGCTTCCAAATAGTTCCTTAAAGATTCTGCCAGTTCTGCAAGACCCACAGAAAAGTTTACAGAAAGGGAAAACCGTATGCCATGCTTTATTGCACAGTTTTGCATTGACACCTAATATACTTTAGCAAATTTACTAAGTAGAGGCCCCTGCTCGTGAAATTCAGAGCTAAAAATCTAACTGAAGTGAGCCGTGGATATGGAAGATGGAGGATATGTGGTTTTGTCTAGTTTGTACACTGTTGCCAGTGGAAAGTAAGGCGATTAGAAGTAGAAAGCATTCTGTAGCTTAGTGGGGTACTGTTTTCTGTAAGAGCTTCTCTGCTGGAGGCAGCCCTGACTGACAGGGGTAGGTGTTAGTTTGGGAAGAGCTCATCAGCAGGGAACTCGGTGCATGCTAGAGAAATCATGCAGGAGCAGTAGGATGCCAAATGAGGTTTGCTGGGACTGTGAAGCAAGGTAAGGAGTGCAAAGAGCAACCTCTGGCTAAGTCTGTCATGCGAGCTGATATGTCTTGAGTGCATAGCCATGGTCAGGACAGGAGGGCGCACCAGATGTCAAGGGGAAATGTGCTAGAGGGGCCGCAGATCAGGCTGGAGGAGAAGGGGAAGGAGCATGCCACGCTCCCTGTTGTCACCAAGTCAGTGGCACAACCAGCTGGGAACTGGCAAGCTGGGAACAAGCTTCCAGTTACTTGGTAGAGCCAGCAGGCTACCTCTGCAGGGGGAGCTGATCGCAGGATGGTACCCTGCCACAGAGAAGAGACCTCATGAGGTCCCAGCCCACACTGAGCAAGAGAAGCTTAACACCCCAGAGACTGTTCCTGGGGGAAGGAGCCATGCCTTGCTCACTGCCCAGAAGTAGCAGTGCCTGATTGAAGAGATTGCCGTTTTCATCATCCCAGAGTGGTGTGACTGCCTGACTTTCGAATGGTGTTTCCTTTATTTGCTTTCAGTGGATCCCTTTGAGACAATGCTGAAGTCCCTCTTGAGGTACCAGTCCAGCCTGAATGGGGATACGGGAGAGAGCCACATGAGGAGAAAGCTGTATGAAAATGGTGTGACCAAGTCCTTGCAAAGTAACTTTGCTGTCATCCAGAAGGTGCGTAACTGCCTTTGTACAGCAGAGAAGCCCTGTGTGGCTCATAGGGGAAAGTTTAGTGAGAATGATCACTAGGATAAAGGAGCTGCATTCAAATTAGTGCTGGAACTATAAGGATCTGCGTCAGTGAACAGCCTCTGCCCATTCAAGCACAGTGTGAATATTTGGTTTCTCTTAGCTCCAGTGGGTTAGGGGGAAGGGCTGAGCTTGGTGACTTTTTATGCCAAGATACCAGATGCAGTTAAAGATACTGGAGCATCTGGATTCTAGATTTATTTCCCAGGACAGGAGGGAGGAGCGAGGAACCAGCTATTGGGACCACAAACAGGTGAAGAACTGTTCTGTTGACTCAGCCCAGCAGCCAGAATATGATCTGTTTTCCCAGTCTGGAGCTACTAGTATTAAAGGTTCTAAGGTTTCTTTTGTGACAGAGGGAACAAGAGAGGAGGACAGGGCTGCCTTGTTGGAGGAAGACCTTGGGAAGAGGCAGAATATTTGAGGCTAAAATCTTATTGTTTAAGTTAACAATGGAAGGAAACCCTGGAGAGAGTGTAGCTTCATGCCATAGCCACAAAAATGTGGTCTGCCTTAGGAACAGGGTGGGAATGTCTCCAGGGTATGTTTGGTAAATAGGCTGCTGATATTACTGCCAACTAATGGTTCCTTCCCTCTCAAGCTGTCAGAAGAGTTGCTAGCCAAATGGCTCTCCCTCCCTGAGGCACAACATGTGCCACTCTGCCAGCACATGCTGGGCTTTGCCATGAAGTCTGTCACGCAGACAGCTATGGGCAGCAGCTTTGAAGATGACCGGGAAGTCATCCGATTCCGCAGGCACCATGATGCAGTAAGTGTCACGAAGAGCCAGGAAATCTCCTATTATATTTTTCCACGCCAACAGCACACAGCTTGTGTCTGTGTACAGTTTAGTACAAGCTACTGCTGAGACTTTAACATTAAGCTAATGTTAAGAGCTTGAGGGCTCTGCCTCAATTGTCCCATGCTGAAACTATCGGAAAGATCCTACTGCTGATCCTGCTGTCATTAGTCTAAGGTGTTTCTAAAGGATCTGTGGGGATTGGGAACTCAGATCCAAAGGCAGTTGAGAGGTGTTTGGTACCTAAGTCAGTTAAACTCTACTGGGAATTCCAGTGAAACTTCTCCTTTTCAAAGATCTTCTGAAGGCTTTGTGACATTGTGGAGAACGGAAAATCTGAGGAGATCTGGGGATGTTAAATCTGCTGGTGATAGGGTGGGAAAGAAGCAGTTCCATCCCCCATTCACGATTCCCATGTCTTTTCTCCTACGGTTGTAATTACAGTTGTTTCCTTTCAACTCAATTTCAGCTATCATAGACGTAATATCTGGAATGGGACATGGTGTCCTAAAGAAGAGACCAGTTCTGAATTCACAGGAAGTCTTCATTTTATTTGGTGTTTTCATTTTTGTGAATAGGGAAAAATAGAATTCCAGCAGTCTCAGTCTGTGGTGAGTGATGGTGCTCTTCTCTCTGTCCTTCTTTCAGATCTGGTTGGAGATTGGGAAAGGTTTCTTGGATGGGTCCCTTGACAAAAACATGACTAGAAAGAAGCTCTACGAAGATGGTAGGTTCCTCCCACAATCACAGTTGTCTTCCCACTCTGATTAATACTTAGAGTTAGCTAGCGTATGGAAGCACTTAACTTGCGCAGCTGTCTTGGCTTTTCTGCAGACTTGATCATCGTGCCATAAGCTGCCAGATGTGTCCTCCTTACTTTCACGTAAGATCATTGTTTTGGAGTTGAGTGACAAGCCTGCCATTGCGCAAGAAGTTTGTAGGACTAGAACTCAAGTTCCAGGTCTAGTTCCAGGGTCTGTCCAGTCTGGAGGCTGATAGAGGATCCTGGGAAGTATCGTGTGCTTGCTCCCTTCCTGTTCTGTTGCCTTTTGTGTCCACTTTTGTCCTCTCTTGGAGGCAGCAACTGTACTAGGTGGAGACAGATGGAGCCACTTGGTTTGGCCTGTATGTTCATTCTTGTGATGCACCATTTGGTGAATGCGCTGCCAGACACTCACTCACAGGCTAGAAGACACAAGTACAGAGGTGCTGCTTTGATGGATACCTTCCACATGGTAGCCTCTGATGTGCTATTACAAGGCAACATGATTTTCAGGTCTGTTATGGCAGTGCTTTTATTTCTTAAATATTTCACAGTAAGTTATTTTATTTTTTGGTTGTCCTGTCTTTTTTTTGTTAATAGTTAAAGCCTTTCAGTATTGATTGATAAGATGTTAAACAAAAGTAGCTTGTATCTAGAACTAAGGATTTGCTTGTAAATCCCCCAAACCCAGTGTTTCCTTCTTTATTTTGCTGGTTCTGTGGGTTTCAGAACCTGAGGACAACTACTGCCCTGTTAAAATGGGCTTCTCCCATGGGCACTTGTTCAGGACTCTTCCTGTGTTGTAGTAGGATGATGCATTAGGACACAATTTCACACACTCCAGGTAGTGAGGTAGTGTGGCTGGCCTTCCTGGGCGGAGAGGAGGGAGGAAGGGTAGTTCTAAGACAAAGGGGCTGAATTGGGCCTTGGTAAATCGAGTTTCAGATCCAACTTCTGCTCCATGTTTCTTGGATAGTCTTGAGTAAGTCATTTAAATCAGATAGCCAATGGCATCTAGGTCCCTAACTCCCCGCAGTTCCCACAATAGCCACAAGGAGTTAGGCACCCAGGTATCTTCAGATGTGTGGACTCTTTGTGCCAAAACCCTCCCATGTTTTCCCCACCTTCCTCTCTCTGTCCATGCAGACTCTTTAGCACAGAGCCATCCCCTTGCACCATGTCTGTAGACCTTTAGCAAAAGGGAGACCGTCAGTGGCTGGAGGTGCTGTAACACTTCAGTAATTATAACTCTACAGGCTATGCAACTAGTGTTATCTGGCTCAAATGTTTTTTTTATGGGGGCTGATTAAACATATTCTCTGATAGTTCAACGCTAGCTTATTTGACTTCTCCTTACGTGATTTCAGCTCATAGAGTACATGTCTCGGTTATACCTGTAAGGTGGCTTTTTATAGGCAACCTGTCTTATTTGGTTCCCACATTTTCAACTAAATTGGAGATACCGCCTTCCAAATTGACAGTAATATGTAACAGAGGCTGCTTCTGTAAGTGAGCCCAGCAGGGACAGCTGGTCTGAAAATCTGCTTGGGGAGATGGATTTGCTTCTCTGCAGCACTCAGGATGACCAGGTTTTAAAATAAACATTTCTTTTTGCTTCCAAAGCTCTGATGGAGATGGAATCCACCTTAAGGAAAGTTACAAAGGATCGCCGAGGCAGATCATTCAACAGGCACATCTTTATAGACACCTTGCTGCAGGGGAGCCTGAGTGATCAGCAGGTCTGTGCAGCTGTTATGTCATTACACAGTAATGGACTTTTGCTGTTACAAGCTCATTACATTGTAGCCTTTGATTAATTTAAGTTTTTGCATCTTAGGTGGGATTCCTTACTAAAGCAGGTTTCTTGTTCTTTTTCCATTCCTACAATGTTTAATTGCATTAGACTTTGGTGGCTTTCCTTGCCACTGTTTCGTTGCTATTTTTATGAACTAGAAGTATGTTAGTATTAGGCATGTCTCGTGCCATTCCAGTGGAAGTTCTGTAGAGAGTTCAGTCTGTGTCTTCTAGATGTATTTCCTGCTCCCTGCACTAAAGCGATTTCATGCACTTGAATGGAGAATGTGCCACTTCTTTTTTATCTTTACAGTCTTATGAACTTCATTCTCTGAAGTAGATTTTATTTCCTAGATTCTGGAAGATACAATGATTTTCTCCTTGGCAGGATGCATAATCACTGCTAACTGTAAGTACAGGTTGTAAGTAACTTTCCATCCTTACACTCAGCTGTCTAAAACTGTGTGTGATGACATGAGACTTATTCTAGGCTAATAAAAAATTCTATTCATCAGTCTGTTTCTCCTGAGCTACAGATGTATAGAAGAAGCTAATTTTACAGCAGCCTCTTGGCACAGCCTCACAGCTAGTGAGTTGAAACTAAGCTGTGTTTGACCACCTTCCCAGTCTTTTGGTGAACCGTAGAATTTCTTCCCATTGCTTTTCGCTTGCACTCTAACCCCAGCCAACTGATGCTAAATTTGATGAAAAAGCACGAAAAGATGTAAGCCACAAAGATCATGTTGTAAAAAAGGTTCTGGCACATGGGAAGGAAATTAGAGCAGAGTGCTGGAATCTGACTGGCTGCTTAGAATTTCTGGAAGATAGGTGTGTTCCATGTATGGAAGACTTTCAAAGGAGCTACTTTGGGATTTGTGCAAAGGTTATAGAAAAAAAAACAAATAAGAATAAAAACTGGAGCTGTGTAAAATCTCTTATGATAGGGGGATGATCAGGCCCTGTATCTCAGCCAGTGGGGCTGGTATTCCAAAGAAAACCTCCCAGGTGCAGCTGGGAGTTAAAGAATGTGGAAAGTAAATTTGGCAACTATGATAATAGTCTCCCCAGAGAATATACTCTCCAAGTACTCCAGGAAGACTGTAATTTTAAGGGGCTTGACTCCTCAGGGATTCCAGATAGTTCTCATGAATAGGCAGTTTGAAGTGGTAGAAACATTTCCTTGTAGCTTTAGGGAAACTGCATCCTACACACTTATTTCTTACACAAAGTTTCTTTTTCACTCTGCAATTGAAGATACCTCTTGAGTACCTTACCAAATAGATGTAGGGGAGACAAGTGCTGCCCAACCTGCTGCAGACAGCTGTGCTGTTCTTGTCACTCCCTGTCAGGAGCCCCAGATGTTGGCTGTCTGGAGCACTCACCTGAGATGTGCTGGGGAAGCCCCCTAAATAAGGGAATTTTCTGATGCTTTGGACAAACCAGCCTTTCATTTGCATGGTTGGTCTAACAACCCTGGTTCCCCAGGGTTTGCTGCACTGTGTGGTACCTTCCCCAGAGCTCTGAGGTGAATGGTTCAGTCTCCTGCAACAGCTCTCTAAGCTCCTCATAGCGTTGGAAAGAGAATTTTAGCTTGCAGGGTCTCTTGTTACACAGGAGTTCAGCCTCTACTCCTGCCACGGAATACAGAACCAGTACAGCCTGCTGTGAACAGAGGTCACCCTTTTCTGGGTCAAAAAGTAATGTTGCAAATACAGGAAGTAAGAAAACTGAATGCAGTTTGTAAAGGATTGAATTTTTTTGGTCTAGTCTTGTCTTGATTTATTCCCTAGTGTGTACCTGGGCAGTCTATTTCCTGACAACCTCAGAAGATGTTCAGCAGAATCTCTACAAGGAGATGGACCACGTTCTGGGGAAGGGACCAATTACACATGAGAAAATCGAGCAGCTCAGGTGGGTCCCATGGAAGGAACTGCAGAGGAAGGTTATCTCATGTGGTGGGGACAGGGGTTTCATGTGCTGGAGGCTGATGTGCAGCCTATACTGGGCCAGGAGAAGGCATCCAAAAGCTACTTCCTTCTTTTTTTCTGGAAGTGATCAAACCACAGGATGACTTGCAGCACAGAGAGAATCTGCTGTAGGCTCCAGACATGGGGACCAAGCTGCTCTCTTCAGGGTGTTTATAGGAAACCCTGTAGGTTCATCGGCAGAGGAGAGCACAGAATCAGTGCCCTCACTGCCAGGCCAAAATTTTTTTGCTTACTATCTTTTTTGGTTTCTATCCTAGTTTTCCAAAAGTAGAGGTAATCAGACGTTTGAATGGTTGGATTCATGTTAGACATATTTAGAGAGAAAGCATGGAATAATCTTCTTTTCAAAGGGCCACAGAACTAGGATGATGACTTGTCAACAGTGTGCCTTTATTTTTTGTGCATCTGTTGGTGCAACTGGGTGCATTTTGTATTTGGACTCGTGTTAGAGTTTCAGTAAGACGGTATTGAGTATGTGGGTTTCTTGCTGCTGCTTGTATGGGTGAGAGGTCCAGGAAAAGGGCTGGTGTGTTTATGCTTTTTAGCAGAGTTAGTTTGGTTTAAAATCTGAAAAAAGGATGGTGAAGAGAGATTTTGATAACCTTCCCTAAAAGCTGATAATGAGATTTAATGCTTCTTGCAAAGATGCTGGGAATCCTTGCCAGAAAAAAATGAAGTGCCTCAGTGTGGCTTGAGACAGCTCCAAGAGCAGACTGTGACCCTAAATGCAGCAGGTGACTCAGCTCTCCTTGCTGCCACAAGGACATGGACAAGCTTCTCTCTGGGAGGGTTAAATTAACCAAGTCTTACTGGTTGCAGATACTGTCGGCAAGTCCTGTGTGAGACAGTGCGAACAGCAAAGCTTACTCCTGTTGCTGCACAGCTGCAGGAGCTGGAGGGCAGAGTCGACCAACACACTATCCCCAAAGAGGTAGGGCAGTACTGGGAGCACTCGGCCACTCTCCTTTGTTGGAGGGCAATTTGCTGTTTCCTCTTCTTCCCACGGAGGAGTGAGGCAGGAAGACCATTTCTTCTGACACTGTTGAACCTGAGCAGCTGCTCTGTCATCTGAAAGTACAATTTAGCTCAAAGTTTGCCCTGCAGTTCCTCTGTGGGAGAAGCTCTGGGAATGCATGTTTTCTCTTGCTGAGCAGATTTGCTTCCGGTTCTGGGTCCACCAGGGATGAATCACCTTTTGAAGGGGCTTATGGGCTTAGTTGTGCATAGAAGAGCATGATTTCAGGCCTGATCGTATCACCCATATTTCCAACACAGAGTGGTGTTCTCCATTGCAGAGAATAAAGTAGTCCATACATATATGCCAGCAAGAGTAGAGGAATGGGATCAGAACTTCTCTAACCACCGACAGTTGCAGCATGGGCCTTAAAAGTTAAAATCCTAACATCTGGGCATGGGTTATGGAAATCTGTAGATGAATATAGCATATTTTCTTTTTAATCCACCTAATAAATATGAGTAGTCTGCAGAATAATCGTCATCCAGCAGGGCTGTCCAGAGTTGTCTTTAATTGTGCATTTCTTTCTGCTCTGACATACACCTCCTAATTTTCTTTGCAGACACTTGTGCTTTATGCTCTTGGTGTGATGCTGCAGGATAGTTCATCATGGCCATCACCATACAAGTAGGTAGAATCAAGACTTTTATTGCAACTAATTCCTTTCCTTTTTTTAATTAATATTCTTTAGATCTTACAGCAGAGCCTGTTTGGCTGCAGGGCCTGCCTTAAGCAGATTTTGGAGATGAAAGGGAGCGTTTAAGAAAATCAATTTATGAAGATCTTGGTTTGTTTGTCTCCATGGGTGGGATTTTGGGGCAATTCAAGTCATGATCCTTTCCTCCCATGCTCCAGTCTGTGTGTGTGTATGTGTTAGAGTTTAATAACAATTTTTTTTGCACACACACATGCACACACACAGCTTCCCTGGCAGATGCTGGTAAATTCTTTTTAAGGTTTTCTGTGAGAAAGAAACAGTGATTTGAATGGCTTTGGAATCACTGCTTGTCATCATGAAACAATGATGCAAGGGAGGAAATGTCAGTCTGAAGTTTTGTTTTTTCAGGGGGAAGGAAAATGCTACCTCATTACTTCTATCTGTGAAAACAAAACTGGATCCAGGCCAGCATTTCAGTGGTTAAAGAAAAAAATTGCTGTAGCTTCCTGTGGCCTCCAGGTGGCAAATATTAACATGTATCTGACTTACTTCAGTTGGACTGGGAAAAAAATGTGGGTCAGTTATTCTAGACAGAGAGAACAGACAGCTGAGATTTAGGAGAAAGAATAGAGCCTTTAGAACAGCACTTGTCCTCTCCTGCAAGTGTAGCTCTTACAAAAGGGTCAGGCATTGATGTGCCAATCTACAAGCATCTTGGCAGGGATTGCCCACTAGGATAGGACACATGCTGTGTTTAGGAAGGGTTTGCTGTGGCCTTGTGGGAGGCACAGTGAGGACTGCCATGAACACGGTGTGTTTATTCCAAGGAGAAGGAGGTTGAGGTTGAGGTTTAGCCTGAGATAGATGTGTATTTCTGTGACGGAGATAGGAGATCAGCTCTTTGTGATCCTTTCACCTACCTACTGTACAAAACCACTGTGCATGGCTGTTTGCCCTCCCTGTTTTTTTGCTAGGCAGCTGCATTTTCTTTCCTATTACATCTGTAATTTGCCACTTCAGTTCAGGGGGAATGTAAGTTTGATGCTGCTTTTACTGAGGGTCAGCACCCACATGCCTTTTTACCTTGGTAGAAGCAGAGTTTGGATGTTTAGGCAGGGATCCAAAGGCTTGAAGTATAAGCAGAAATATTAGCAGAAAGTGAAAGAGAACTGCCTTCCATCCATCAAATGTTCTGTTAGGTTTTTTTTTTTTATATTTAAATTGAATGATATTTTATTAGACTCCCTATGGTTAGTTGATTATGGGAATCTTGTTTTAACTTATGCCAGCCCTGGATAATAGTTTTCTCACAACCTCCAGCATCCTAATGCTGGAAACCACTTTTCTCACTTGAATGAGTCACCAGCTTCCCTGCCCCAGCACATACACATACACACACCAGCTGCTTGAAGAGAAGGGTGAGGGGCTAGGAGGAAAGGGAAATATTTTTGGAAGTGAGAGAGGAAGGGACACAGGGGGCGGGAGAGAGGGAGACAAATCAGATTGTGTGTGCCCTGGAGGGGAATAGAGGGCAGGTAGCAGCATCAGCTCAGCTGTGTACTCAAGCTAAATGCCCACTGCTGAGAGGTAATGCATATTAGTTCCACCCCTGTGTCACACTAACTCAGTTTATCAGCGTTTTGACCAAGCTGGGACACAGCTGACCAGCTGGGAACGTAGATGGAGTGGATGCACAATTGCCTTCATATATCTGTGTGGGATTACCCAGCATGATTAAGAGAGCAAGTCAGTGAGATTCTGTATTTTGTTGCCAGTTTCTTACTCGTCAGTGGGTACATGTGTCCGGGGAAAGGGTCCTGTGCCTGCACCGAAAGCCTCAGTGTATTTTGTCTTTCATAGGTTTGACCCAGAGAGATTCAATGAGGAATTGGCCATGAAAAACCTCTCCTTGTTGGGTTTTTCAGGAAGCCAGGAGTGCCCGGAGTTGAGGTGAGCATAGGGAAGGTGGTCTTTGTGTGTCTCTGTGGCAGACAGGAGAGGAGGTGCTTTCAGACTCTTTCTGTTACTGCTGAGACAATCTGTCCAAGGTGGCAGTTGTCCTTTGGCAGATTTACATCATAGCAAGGTTTTTATTCTTTTCTCCTGCCTCTTCCATCAGGTTTGCCTATATGGTGGCTACAGTTCTGCTGAGTGTCCTGGTAAGGAAACTGTATCTCCACCCAGTGAAAGGACAAGTCATGGAGACCAAATATGAGCTGGTAACCTCACCAAAGGAGGAAGCCTGGATAACGGTGTCTAAGAGAAGCTAAGAGCAAGCAAAACAAGGGGCTAAAAGTGCCAGCAGTGAAGTTCTGAGCAAGGGTCTTAGGGGGAATCATGCTGGCGCCATACTGACTCAGCCAAGGAATTTTACATCCAGATTTTGTTACCTTCCATGTTCTTAACCACATACCTCTCTTGGGTACTGTTTCTAACTCAATTAATAGTCATATTAAAGTAGATTTAATCTGTATGCCTTTTTTACATTTGCTTTTGGATCTCTGGCCAAACCATTGCAAAAGAAGCAACAAAACCTTGCAGTGGTGTATGTATGAACTGTTGGGTGCCAGCTAGTCAAAGACCAGCCCCTTTCCAACAGCAGCCAAAGCTGGATAAAAGTGTCTCTCTTATCCAGTGGAATGCTTCTTCGTGGATCCTAGCTAGATAAGACCTTGGAGGCACAAGGACAAAACCTTTCTCTATATATAGGTATTTTTATTCCAAGTGTCTTTTCTTCCCTTGAGCTATAGCTATAACTGTCAAGAAGAGCAGATATATCTTGTGAGAAGTATGTGTGTGTGTGTGAGAGAAAGAGAGAAATAAAGTGGGGTGGGAATTGCACCACGGGTTCTCTTGCTGTGTAATCTTGCCATGCTGTGGGGTTGCAGGAGAAAGGATGACTGAGAAATGCTAGTAAACCAAGAGGAATAAAATTGGTTTTGGAAGCATCAGTAATAATATAATGAAATGAAATAAAACCACAGAACAAAGCCCTGAGAAAGGGATTCTCTATCCTGACAATTCTGAGGGCAGTGTCTAACCTCATCAGCGTCAGAAATTGACAGATGCTTGCAATTCATTCAGCACTGGGTCAGCATGAGACTGGTCATGGAAAGGGAGAGTGCTGATTTTATAGGGCTCTGGATTAATGTTATACTTAATAACTTAAAAGCCTTTCAAAGAATCCTTTTCCTCCTCCATAATGGGTGCCAGCCAAAGCAGCATCACATGCCACATGTTCGCGTGCTTTTCCTTGCTTCTTTCTTTCATTTTTGGCCATCATAAGCCAGCTCCTGAAAGATTTTTCAAAGTCCCACTGAACGGCTTGAGAGGCAGGAACCTCTTACCCCATCATCTTCTTGGAGTAATTGCCACCTGACTTCCTTTTCAGGTTGTGTTTATCCCCTTTTTTTTTTCTCTCTTACATAGGATCACCCTTGACCTGATCTTTATAAATCTTTTCACCATAAACCTGACTTCTCTGTTAGCTCCAGTTCCTAGCCCCCTTTCCACCCAAAAGCTGTGTGGTGAGATGTTGCTCAGCCTGCAGGTGTGTATGCCCGAGCTGCTTTTGTACACAGCTACCGATGCACCAGAGAGCAGGCCAGGAGTGTGTGGCTCCCATTGGAGCTACTTCCTACTGCCTCTATGCACACTTTACATAGGGACACATACCTGGTAGCTGCAATTCCTAGTTCTACAGACGTTGTTCCTTTCACTGATACCTTCCAGGTCAGCAAATCTGCTGCTCTTACAAAAATGTTTTGGCTTTTGTATTTGCTGCTGAGTGCCAGCCTGAATGCAGTCCTGTCAGCTCTTATGGGGTTCACATCTGATGCCAGCCTCTGTGGGCACCAGACAAAGAAAATTCTGCTCTTGGGTTTAATGTGTCAGCTCTGTTTTGGGTGGAGCTGTAGAGACTCACATCCCCCCCAGTGCAGTTTGTGTTGGGGGAGAGGTAAGACAGGGATGCTGTTCTAGTGGTTTTTGTCTGCTGGGCAGAAAAAGGAGGGTTGTGCAGTTCAGCTTGCTGCCTCTCGTGCATTGATTTTTATAATGAACTGCAAGAAAGCTCTTGCTAATCTGACCTCCATTTAACTGAAGGTTGGTCATGTCCCCAGATGGCAATTCATGTCAGGCTTTGCTTCACTGCTTATGCAAAAAGGCCTGTTTTTCTTGAAGGTTGCAGATGTTTCCTAAACCTTCTGGAGAAATCAGTGTGGTAAAGGATTTTATTTTAAAGCATCCCTGATGTGCAGAGGAGGCAAAATGGAGGCTAAGTTATTGCCTTTTGGGGAAAAAATGGTAGGATAGCACTGTCCCTGCTAGGAACCAGACAAGGAATAGCTGACTGTCATATAATTGAGTGGCGAAGATCTGCTTTCTTGTAGCCCTGTCGTAGGAGTGAAGCTTTCAGACACTAGAAAAGCTTCCCAGTGTAATTGTCCAGACTTCTGTTACAGCATTTCTCTGCCTTGCTGGAGCTGTACGGGCCAACTGCCTTGCAACAGCCCTTCCCCAGTTACAGGAATCAAAAATGTGAGTAACTCCATATAATTTGTTACGAATTTTCTGTCAGCCTGCACAGGTATTGCATCCTGTAAGACTGTGCTCTTAGTCTGGGCCAGTAACCGAGCATGCTACAGGAGTCCATGACTGATACAAGAGAAGAATGTGGCCCGAAGTGCTGGAGAAAGCCAATGATACGTTTGTGTTTGCTCAAAACTGCTGTCAAAAAAACACCCTGACTCATCCGTTAAGGAAATGTGTTGAGCGTGGAGGAAAAGGAGGGGGTAAGGCACTCTCAAGCATTCATTATGGACTGCTCAGTGACACTGAGGTCACAGCCACCTTGTTTGCTGAAGTCTGTAAGTTTCCATTCCTCACTCTATGTGTGTCGGCCATTTCAGACAGCCTAACTATCAAGATTTAGTGCGATGCTCATCAGCCCGGCTGTAGATTCTTTTCTTGTGCAGCAAACCCCCTTTTTTGTATGGGAATGTTCATGGATCAGAGCTTTCTCATGAAGTTGTAATCTATTTTGACTGGGAGCTTGAAATGCCAGTTTTGTCCCATTTCCCCCCTCACCCCTTGTCCAGCACGCCCTGTCAGCTGTTTCTTGTTTGGCCTGGTTTCCTAAGGAAGACTTGGGTTCGTAGAGCGCGCCCCCGTCCCCACTTATGTCTGGCCATTTTCTCCTTTCTCTTCTCACAAGAAGTAACTTCTGAGCCTGTGGGCCAAATCAGCTGCGTTTGACAGGGATCGGGGTTTGAAATCTCAACACTGTTACGTTTCTACAAATATTGTGAAAAAAAAAAGATGACTGGGCACAGGGTGTCTATGCTAGACATGTCACAAGACTGCAGCCAAAGCCGAAGCATTGTTAGATGCCAGGCTGGGGAAAAGCTTGAGTCAGCGCCTGCACTGTAGCAGATAGCCACTCTCAGGAGTCCAGTGAATAGAGAATAGAGTTTTGTCAGTCCTGCTCAGACCCACGCACTAAGGACACAGATCTAAGACCCAGAGATCCCTTCTGGCTGTAACATGGGGATGCGGGCAAACATTGCAACTTGTGGAAAAAAATGCCTTAGTCTAGGAACAAAGCCAAGAGGGAGAGGTTGCTTCTATAATATAGGGAATTGTTGCTTTTTATGCTTCATATTCCTGCTCTACACCAGAAAGCTGCTTCACAAATTCCACAGGATGGTTTTGAAAAGCATACAGAAAAGCTGTCATTTCATTCCTTGGACTCTTACTGTGGAACAAGCTTCTACAGAGAGCTACAAACTCATGGAAAGTAAGAGGCTAAATATATCTCTGTGCCTATGCAACCTGCTGCTCTCAGAAGCAGGCAGCCAGCACAGGTGCCAGGAGCGGTCAGGCCATCGCTAATTGATTGTCGTGGCTGTTTCTTGGTGACAAAGCCGTATACTTTTGCCCCTCGTACTGGTGGCAACTGGTGAGACAGTTGTTAACATAACTTTGAGCAGAGCAGACAGCTTATTGACCTAGCCTCCCACTACCTCCAAAATATCCATGAATGGCATTACCTCTAGATTTTAATTAACCTGGGCTGCACATAGAGCCATTATTGCAAAGTAGTAATATCCTTCTGTTCCCAGGAGTTTAAGGACTTGCTGGTAATGGCTGTGGCATGCAGCACAGAGTTGAGGGCTGTATGTTTTATTTTACATCATTAAATGGAAAGGATGGTCTTGGCAACTTCTGTCCTACTTGCTGCAAAAGTAAATGTTGGTTGTTGGGCAGAGTGGATGTTTGCTGATTTAAAATACCTTGGGCAGCTCTCGTGCCAGCTCCCCCATTAGCTGTGCAGTTATATGAACCTGGGGCTGCTGGCAATCCAAACTGGATTCTATCTGTCTCACCTGCATAGTTTGTTCGTAAATATTTTGGTACTATTTAACTCACAGGTAAGTAGCATTGCCTTCTCACTCTTTCTGTCTTGGGTACTGTGCACACGTTCTCACTGACAGCAGGAGATATCTGTAGAGTCTTGCCTCTCAGTAGGGCCATGTATGACCTTCCCAAGGTTTCCGTTAATGCTACAGAAGGGGCTCCCTGACACTGACCCTTGGATATAGATATACCCTCATCAGCAGAGTAGAGTCTACAGTTTATTGGCTTCCTTTCTGTGCTTGGATCCTCTTGTAGATTTGGGGCAAAAGGAATGGGGTATTGCAGTACCTTTATGAAAGCACATTGAGCACACAGGACTTCACCCACCTCCCAACCCCTTTTATCAAGAGTGCATGGAAGGGGAAGAAAGGCTTTTAATGAGAAGGAAAATCTTCATCACTTGTCGGTTATGCCACCAGGAAGTGGAACTGTTGTAATTACCGTGGCAGCTCTTGCTGCTTCTTTCCACTTGTCTGAAGCAGGAATTGCTGGAAAATACTCCAGGCATCTTTCTCTGGAGCCTGAGAATATGTACCCATCTTGGCATCTCTCTGTAGTTGAGCTCAGGACTGTTTTTTAGCAATCACTTCTCAACTAAACAAAAGGCCTGTTTGACATCTCTTAGGATTCAATGCCAGGTTTTTGGCAGTAGCAGACGGGGAAGAGGAACTACCACATGCAGTAAAAAAAAAGACGAAGAAAATGTTCCTCACATATGGAGGGTGGGGAAGGAGAGAAGATAAGGGTTTCCATGGCAACATTCCTTGAAGATAAGTATTTTTAAATCTGTGTGAATTTTAGCATTCAAAACACAGTTGTGTTTCCCACAAAAAGATTTGGGGGAGGGCTGGAGTGGAAAGAATTTTTTCCCCTACTTTTCAGGTCATTGCTATTTCTCTTACAGAGGAGCCTGAACCCAAGATAAATGAAGTACGTGCAATTGCTCTGATGTTAATGTTCCTGTTAATGTGAAGAAAAGCCTTGCTTCCAGGAGGCAAAAAGCATCAGTCATAGTTCTGTATCTGCACCATCATCTCTGGCGCAAGCACTTGATCATCTCTTTAATGGGAAAAGTAGTTTAAATAAATAGATCAATGCTAGGCCAGTAAAAAGTCACAAGGACAAATCTTGCAGGATTCCAGTGTAACTTGGAGCAAAATCTTAATTATAATTGACATACAGATAAGTGATAGTGGTGATGATAAGGTAACTGAGGCCTTTTGCCTTGGCCAAAGAGGAGAGGGTGCAGGACTGAAAGGGCAGAGGAACCAGGTAAAATGTGTCCCTGGTGAGTGTCTCCGTTACTTCGATGACAGTGAAACATCACTGCAGGTGGGCAAGTGATGCTCCAGTGACACTATCAGGCAGGAAATGTTTGCTCTTTATATGGGGTATCAGTGCTGGGGCCACCTCTGAACCTCTCTGAAGCTTCTCTGCTCCAGTCTCCGCAGTGCTGAGCAACTCACGGGCACTGGCACGCTCTGCTCCCACCTCCCTGCTGGCATCCAGGCAGGTCAGCTCTGTCACAAGCCTGGCAGTGAGACATCCAATGCTGTGCCTGCTTGGCTGCCAACTTTCTAGTCTCACAAAAAAAAGGCTTTTTTTTTTTTTTAACAGTCGCTTCCAACTCAGTAATGACTCAGACACTGCAGCAAGGGTAAAGCGATCATCTTCCCCTTCAGAGCTTTACGGCAGAAGGCTCTGGGTATCCTCTCTAAAAGAGAGCTTGCTGGGCCCAGCCATCAGCTGGATTCAGTTCTTTAATTTAACTGATGGAATGAAATGCTCTAGCAGTGCTGTGTATCTGCTGCGTCAGGGGCTGTGTTTCAGCAATAGACTGAATGATTCCTACAAGTACTTTGTGTTCAGAAGCCTTGGGGAGGGGAGGCTAGGAGGGAATGGATAGTCATAGATAAAAGAGAAGGTGCTATTCACCCATTAAGGCTCTTGCCCTGACCAAATTTCCCTAGGCCATGAATCCAGGAAAGGAACAAAAATCTATTGGAACAGTAAGAGAAAAACAGTAAGTCGTATTTGGCCATTTATCTTCTGGGGTGAGGGGGGGGGAGCTAATAAGGGTGTCTGAAAAAGCAAAGTTCATATTGTCAAAGTGTGGAAATTGGCACTTGGTAGCATTGTTTTGTATTGGCCAAGACCCTGATACAGAATAAGCAAGGCTCAGATCTAGAGCTTTATTACCCTTATAAACGTCCCTACATCTTCATTGATAAAGCCTACCGCCAGCATGGAAAAAAGCTGCACTTTTCATGTCACTGTTGGATCCTCTATTGGAATTCACTGTTGTCAGATACATTATTTTTAATTCTGGTAATAATATTCATGCCCTGACATCAGCACTAACATGAAAATGCATACTCTGGCTTTGTAGTTTCTTGGACTGAAAAGCAACCGACTTGCTCATGCAGGGCTTGTTAGCTGTGAGTTATTGATTATATACATCATGTTTATTCCATCCCTTCCTTTAAGACCACTGGTATTTTGTGCTGCACACTGAAGCTCCATGCATTTGCCTTACAGCTGAACCCCAGGAGATGCAGGAACTCTGTGATACCTAAATAACAGAAATGCAGCAACTTCAGTCCCTGCTCAGCAGCCTTCAGCATCCAGTATGTCACAAGCTGACTCTCACTCCATCCTTGGGTGCTTGTAAGTCACCTGGTACAATGACGGGGTTCGGGGCACCATGGGCATTAGACAGCAGTAAGTGGATTGCTGCTGTGTGTGGGAGTGGAAGAACAGCTGCCTTGTTGCAACATGAGCATTCTCACACAGCTCTAAGCTTCCACAAATACAGTTTCCAGGCCCAAAAGCCCTGCCTTCCAGCCACTTGGCTACCACCTGCCACTATCCTGCTTGGGGAGAAAGGAGGTTGCCCATTGTGCGGCAGATTAGTTTGTGAACATGCCCTGGCTCTGTGAGGTGACTGTTCTGCTTTTGCAAGCTCTTCCAGGAGTCTAAATGGGGGAAAAGTGCCTTGGGAGGAGAGGAGTGAGCTGTGTGAGTTAATGGGAGCTGACAGGGATGCCTGCAAGAATACACCATCGCATAGGATGGAAAACCATCTGGACCAATGGTTGCAGCCGCCCCACATTCATTGGTGAGCAACATATTTGGGAACAGAGAGGGTGTGTGAAGCACTTAGTCCTTCTGCTGTGCAGAATTCGTAATAAATTTGGCAAGCCTGTGCCTTGATTTGATGGTATTGTTCTTGTAAAAGGAAGGAGCAAATTGATTGCTTGCTAACAGACTGCTCTAAATTAACCTCAAGCGTCGGCCTGGGCCTGCAAACCTTTGTATGACTGCGACTATTATTTATGCTGTGTGACTGCATTGAATACCACCAACTTTCATGTATTGGCCTAGCACAGTTGCACTTAAATCTTAGTTGTGGCTTTCAGTTCACTAGAAACCAAATTTTTGAAGTGGTTTAGGTGTTTGGATTTTGAATATCACATTAAGCACCTACTTGACTATTTAAATGCCTGGATGTCTTCGTAAGTCTAATATTGCCATAATGCAAAGAAAAAGCAGCTCTGACTCAGCGTGGGCGGGGAC
>NW_009215841.1:0-4782 GCF_000690835.1 Fulmarus glacialis
TGAGACTTATGATACTACTCCCTATCAATGTCCTGCAAACACCTTCAAAGACCACCTGCATCACCAGTTGGAGTGCACCTACAGTGGAGCATCTTGATTTATTTTGGAGAAATCTGAAACATGCACTAGAGTCATTCCCCAAAAACCAACATGTAGTAAGCATGGATGACTGGAAGATTCAGTTCAGGATAGTAGTGTGGTTTTGAAGTGAAATACTAACAGAATCAGCCATTCATTGCCTTTTATAGCTTTTCTTTACATCTCCACCATTTCATCAGCACAGTACCCAAAACTGTAAGAAAAGTTACATAGGAGTCAGATTTCTAGGCCAAATAAAGAGACAGCCCTCAGGAATCTACAGAAGCCACAATCACCTTATACCAGTGCTGTCATTGTCAGAAAATAATGTCATGTTTGTTTTAAGCAGCCAGGAGGTTTTTTGGGTTTTGGTTTGGGTTTTTTTTGTTAGTTGTTTCCCCCCCCCCCCCAACATCTACCAATGGGTACCTGAAAAAGAAATCATGCCCCTCTTTCACTTGATAATCCCATCTGTTGGGACTGACACCATAATGATCAATTAATCAGGAAGATCTTATCACTCTCTGGCTTTACACACTGGATAGTTACTGTTAACAACTGTCCTGCAAGTCTCATAACAGAGTTGAATGGGAATGGTAAATAGTTAATCCATACTTTTTGAAGTCCCCTATAAAAATTAGGATGCAATGCCATAAGGACATTTATATGCTAAGAGAAGAGTTTGTCATCTAAATGCACTAAAGATGAGAAAAGAGGATATTAATGCTTATTTTACAAGTGTAGAATTCTTTTTCTAGCTTTCAGAATAAAGAAAGAATTGGTAGGTCTGAGGATTGAGCTAACCTGAGTTATTTATTTAATTGGAAGGACAACCTTTCTGTATCAAACTTGTGCACAGAAACAACTTGGACATCACCACATACTTACCAATATTTTCCAGGAAAATTAGCCTATGATCTACAGAAAACTACCCATGTGAAATATCTGACTTCTCCCCCCCTGCCCCACAGCAAGCAACTAAAAAGATAACTAAGCAGAATTACAAACCATCAGCAAAGCTTTCTTTTCTCTTCACATAATCCCATGTCCAGAGACACCAAATAAATTTGCCTTTTATACCATCCCATAGGCACCAGGCAGTATTTGGTCATCAACAGCCCGACCAAGGGTTATGGCTGAACAGTAAGGAAGATGTCTGTTGTACTCTTGATCATTACCCACATCTCTGTCATATTACATCTTTTGCTTTTATTATTGGCAAACTTAAGCAAGTGTCTTACTCCATTTTGTGGTCAATATGAAGATAGCAAAAGGCTGTATTGTTCAATGAGAAAAAGTAGATATTAGGTATTGATGTACACTTCTGACTCTGTAATTCAGTAGACAAATGCAGTATTCTCATTTCCACATGCATTGTTTATGTGTTCAAGTACGATTATACAGACTGCTTAGTATTTCTGAATTAATTAAAATGAGCCTCTTGTGGTTAGAGATGTTTATTATTCTAAGTATTTTAGGTTGTTAGGCTAATTTTATTTAAATTACTACCCACTGCCTGACACCCTTAATATTTTTCATTGATATGTCTTCAGGGTTTTACTTTACCCTAAAGTCAACTTTGCTGAAGCAGTGTATAAATGCCCTTTCGATTTACTTACAATTTTACCATTAGTAATTCTTCAGAGCTGTTCAGATACAGCACATCCGTAATAATACTCAGTGACATGGAGACACTTTTTATTACCTATTCCATTTGAGCTAAAACCAAGTCATCAGGAAGAGCACACAGTTCACAGTAGCACAGTCTGCTTCCCATGGAGCCTGCTGCCCAGCTGCCCTCCAAGAGCAGTGCTGAGCACAGGCCACACCTTGGCACATGCACATTCAGCAGAGCCAGGCTAGCCGATATCAGAAGAATGCATGGCCCTCCAGAGAGCAATGATTTCCTAATGTTCCAGAAACACTCTCATACTTTGGATATTGTTAGTGGTTTCTTCCCCAATCTTGTCATTCTTACTTTCACTTTACATTCATGATTTCATTTTGTCACCCACAAATAATACTATCTAAGTAGATGAAAAGTGTCCATGCTACCTCCTCAAACAAGCAACTGCATTCAGAAGAGACAAATCTTAACATTTGCAGCCTTAATTTTCCAATAAGTTTTGTCGTTTATAAGATAAAATACAAACTTTAAATCATGAGGCTTTATGTTTGCACAGTCAAGCTTGAAGTGACATTTTTCTCAAGCTCCCTGCAACAAAGTCTCTTTGCTCCCTGGAAGTGATGAACTTCACATTCTTCAGTGACATCTCAGCCCCCAGCATGTCTCACGTTGCAACCACGTCCAGAACGTTTACTGCTCTGCTCACACCCACACATGGCAGTTCAAATGATACCCCATGTGCTCCATCAAGACTTAAAGCCAGCTAACTACTTCAGGTAGCAGTGGAAGTTGAGACTGCATCATCCCAGGAAAGCTCCAAGAAGGTTGCATTGAACACTAACCATACTACTCCAGAAGTGGACAGAGACAAGCCCCCAAGAGCCACACCTCTGCAAGGAAACATGCAACACTTGTTCCAGCCTCACTACCGTTGTTAACACATAGCTGGTATAACAAAATCCTCAGCACAATGCTTGGTTTTCACCATTGGCTATAACAAAGACCAACACTTTGTATATCAGCCAACTAGTCCATTCAATCAATGCTTTGCTAGCAGCCCTCTGCACAACAGAATTCAACTCCTTTAACTTTTCTGCCACATACTTTCTAGTATTTGTGGTAATAAACATTTATCATTAAAAAGGTGACTGGGGAAATCGCATAGTATTAGCAAAGCAAGCTTTTTAATGCAGAGCAAGAAAAGCATCATGTCTCATTACAAGTTTTACAATAACTGTATGATACAGTAATGGGGATGGATTTGAAGTGCCTTCAGCAAGCTCCATTTAAAGAAAAATCGAGATAGTGAAAAGTAATATTCATTATATTCAGCCATTAATAAATATTCTCAACTAATACAGTAATGGGAAAAAACAATTCCTAGAAGAAACATTTCTGGTTTTCGTATAATTACTGGAAATCAAAACATATGATGATGAAAATTAATTATTTGCCTGCACTGACAAACTTAGCAGCTATGTAGGGTTGGTTTGTTTTGGTTTTTTTTTTTTTCCAATTAATGAAACATTGCTTCAAGAACCAAACTCATTTTCTTATTTCTTTTCTCCACTCCTATTCACTCCTTAAATTAACAAGATGCTATTCCAGAATTAAAGCATTATTCTCCTATTACTGTGTAATTTTTAACATTTATTGCAATGACTACACATGCATTTGTAAAGCTGCACACCTTCAAAGGCATTATTTATAGCTTGTAAATTTGGAATAAAAATATCTGACTGAGCCTTGTGGTTTACCTTCAGTGCACATCCAACCCAGCAGCACACTACCAAAGTCACTTAGAGAAGACCTGATGAATAAAATGTTATTCTGTCAAGTGTATGGTAATTCAAAGCCACTACAAAAATCGATAGGAACATAAACTGATTTAACATGACACAAACCAATGTAGATGCAAAATTTGAGTATGTGTAAAATGTTGGTGCTCCACCAGTTTCAGTTCATGTCATCTGAGATTCCAGCTCCACAGCAGCAAGCCTGTACTTTGTCCTCTGATCTAATGCTGCTTGTGCATCAACAAAAAACAAGTACAACAAAAAAAAATAACACAAGGAAAGCACCAGTTGCCAATAGACTACAGAGTGTGTTCATTACTCTGTTTTAACCCTTACTACTATCTTCATTCAAGAGAAGAACACAGCACATGGCAAAATTAATTCCCACAAGCTCTTCTGATTTGGAATTGTTTTTTAAACCAGCACGTCTAGTCTGTAAGATAGACTAGCTACAGCATCTTGTGATAACATCACATACAACAAACACACTGTCATCATAAGTCTGAGGATTTTTATCTCTAATATGATTTGTATATTTTGTCCTTGTCCTTGGAAGTGTAAATTACCTTCTTTGCTCTATTTTTTTTTCCTTTGCAACTCTTATCACTGGAAGGTCATCAGAATATTATCATCCACTATTCAGAGAATGCCAGTTGGCCGATAAAGCACTCACTGAAGCCTTCCATCCATCCATCTAAGGATTGCGGGGGGCAGGCTGGAAAAGGAATTGCATCATTTGAAAACATAATTCAATGTCAAACTGGCTCATATGCCAAAATGTCTCAAACTTGTAGCTCAGATGTGTACTGTACCATAACTACAGCCTTAGATACAATCATGGTTTTCATCAGGTAGCTAAGAACTCATTCATTCCATCAAGCACATTTTAATCAAGCATGTCACTGGAACATCAAATCTGGCTAAAAGCAATTTGAAGCAGATACCTCAGGATTTTCAAAGGCTCCAAGGAGTCAGATGCACACCTTCAAACAGGATTCAGTTTTATTTGGGAAACACTGACCTACCTTCCTAGCTCCAAATGCATACCTGTACTCAAGAGATCCCTGGTGATAGTCTCCAAGCTGCCATCCCTTTACAGCAGCTCCTTCTAAAAGAAGTGCTTGGAGGCTTAGCTAGAGGTTGGAAAACTAGAGATGAGGCTCCACTGTTTCCTTTACAGTAGAGATAAGCTAAACCCCATGAATAAACCCAAAAGTGTTAAATGTGTGTCGTGGTTTAACCCAGCCAGTACCTAAGCACCACACAGCCTCTCGCTCACTC
>NW_009215842.1:0-5577 GCF_000690835.1 Fulmarus glacialis
GCGCAGCCGGGGAAGAAGTACTGCCGGCTGCTGCCGGCCCCCTGCGCAGCTGCCTGCTCTGCAGCTCTGGGGCGAGGGCTGCGTCCCCTGACGCACGGCTGAGGGGCCGGCTGCGGGTCTCCTGTCTTCAGCCTGGGGTAAGAGGCTTGGTTCTTTCCGGAGTCGGCAGAGCGAAGAGCTGTCGGGACGCTGAAGGAGACCGAGGGGAAAAAGGGTAAACCTGTGTTCAGGGAGTAAATTGATAACTCCAAAGTCCGAGGTTGGCAAATTACAGCTCTGTTACATTAACCAAGACTTTTCCTGAGATAATCTCGTTCATGCTAATTACTTAATATGGTTGCACAGATGGCAATCAAAGGCAGAACTTGGGGGCGAAAAGATACCCTTCCACTCACATGGCCACATTCTTTAAATTATCAGGAGTTTGGCCTTTAAATATTGAATATTGAACAGGAGTAACACCTGGTAGCTCTTCTGTTTAAGTGTTAGTATAGCTGGTATGCCCGAAACAATGTTTTCTTGTTTTATTAAACAAGATTATATAAAAACTGAATATCCTTCTGAATAACACAAGAAAAGTTCTGCATGTGGGAGTGAGTGCCTTTAGCCAACTCTGTTATCAAGTGGGAAAACAGCATGTGATGGAGCCAATCAATTCCTGTTTTTTAAAAAAGGTATAATGGGTCACTTAAGGACATGTCCTTTTGGTTTCTCATTGCTTTTGTAGGGCATGGAGGGTCAGGAACTGCCTTACGTGCTAATTGACTGTATAGGAGGGAAGCATGGAGTATATGAAGACCACGCTGAATTTCTGGAGAAACATTTTCATCTCATCACCATGAAAGAGTATCTTGAAAACAAGAAATTTCTCGGCAAAAAGATCACAGCTATTTATATGTGGTATCACAAACCAGTTGTTAATGAAGAGCTGCTCCAGAGCTTGCCTAACTTGAAGATAGTTGCAAGCTCTGGAGTGGGAATAGATCACTTGGACCTGAACCTCCTCTCCAGCTATGGTGTGAAAGCCTCCAACACTCCATTTGTTGTTTCCACTGACACTGCAGACTTGGGAATGGCTTTGGTGCTGGCGTCTTCCAGGAGACTTGTGGAAGGTAATAAGTGAAATGATTTTTGTCTTTTTATAGGAAAGGTGACTCTGCAAAAATTGCAGTTAGAAAGTGTGCGCTGATGCAAAGGTAAGCTTAAAAGTAGAAATACAGGAAAATACAGGGATGAGGAAAAAATTAAGACAAATCTGTCATGTTGACAATAACTTGCATGGAGTACATACCATTTCCAAACAGGCGTATCGGCAAGGGAGATGTGTTCCTTCTTCAGACATCCCCAAATTCATGCCTCTTCTCCCTCAGCCCATGGCCACTTATTCGTTCTACTTGTTCACTGCAGTCTTGCTTTTCAAGTTTTAATAAAAGGAGATTAAAAGGAGATATTTTCAAGGAGGCTTGAAACCTGTCTTTGCCAAGCTGACATGTATCTGAGTCATTATGAACAAGCTGTCCAGAAATCTGTCCACCATGCTCTGTGTTTCTTTTCCCTGCCAACTTTGGTGTATCTGCAAGATAGCTGGGAATCATATTTTGGCCTTACTGACAGTCTTGATGATACTAGAACTGATTCATCAGTTGCACCATTCCATGTTTACAATATAGGTGACATCCGTGGCACTGCCAGTTTCATAAGCCCTGCTGATGAACCACCGTGAGTT
Organism: Fulmarus glacialis; assembly: GCF_000690835.1. Lineage (NCBI taxonomy): Eukaryota > Metazoa > Chordata > Aves > Procellariiformes > Procellariidae > Fulmarus > Fulmarus glacialis. The sequence goes on from NW_009215842.1 coordinate 1,727, forward strand.
AGAAGCTGTGTTGCCGAGGTGCATTTCAATGGCGCAATAATCTGTGTGATATACATCGAAGGGAGGTGGCTGCTTTGGCCTTACCTTCCTTGTCTGCCAAAGGGGGGCTGGATATGTTTCTATCCTAAGCAAGAAATCAATGTCAGATGTCATGTTGACAGTGCAGCATTATTCACTTCTTGCCCAGAAACACAGTAACATTATGTTACTGCTTCTCTGCTTCTGCCTTGTCCTATGATGAAAACAAGTGGGGAAAAAAGTAACCAGATGCCAGAACATCCTTTACATGACATTTTTCCTTCTTTTCCCTCCTCCAAGGCTATCAGATGGCAGTGTCCCCCGACACGGAGTATTTCCCCGCTGACTGGCTGGGGGCTGAGGTTTCTGGGGCGACCCTGGGGGTCGTGGGAATGGGCACCATTGGCTACAAAGTGGCCGAGAGAGCCAAAGCCTTTGAAATGAAGATTTTGTACCACAATAGGAATCAGAGGTAAAGCTGGTTGCAGCTCTGTGGAAAGTCTATTTTGTCACTGCTTTTAAACATTATTTGTACCTTTCACTGTCAAACTGATCTCCTGTTCTCTCCGTGTTAGGGTAGGATGATGTGCTCTCTGCACTATTGTTATTAAATATTGTGCCAGGGAGCAGCGAGGGCCACAGATCGTGGCCGGGTTCACCCAAAAGTCCAAATCATCAGGTGAGCTCATGGTGATCAGGCAGGGCGGAGGCCAGACCGGGGCTGAGGGGAGCTGGAGACCGGCCCTGCTGCGGCATCGCTGGGGCAGGGGCTGGCAGCCCCGGGGGGAGCTGCCATGGGGTCCTCGGATGTGGGGAAGCCCCAGGGGGCTGGGCAGGGACAGCCAGGGCTGGTGGTGCCCTCAGGGCCATGACAATAAGTCTCTGCCTTATTATTGGCTCTTTATTTTAAGTGGCAAAGTACGTACACTTGCTTCAAGACAGTCATTAATTTCCTAATTTATACAGAAACAAAAGTCAGGAAGGAGTGGGAGAGATACATCTCACTGGTCTCCCCGTGAGTCAGGGCTCCCTGGGCCTTCCTGTCATGCCGGTGGCATTGCAATAGACTGAGGAAAGGAGAAGTAGTCTGGGAGGACATAACTCCTGTGACTTAGGTGAGGCAGGGACGCAGGCAGAGACATCTCGCCCTTTCAGAGCCAGCTGACAATGAAAGGCCGGACTTGCCAGCCTGTTTGCTGTCTTCTAGATGAGGTGTATGTGCCCTTCACATATGCCATGGCTCCCATCAGGCCCGTTCCATCCTTTTCTTTTGTGGGAATCTGATGGGAGCTGGGCAGTACATGCCCCAACCTTGTCCTGATAGGGACCGAATGCACTGGCAGGTCCTGCAGCGTATGGTTTCAGTGAACCAGCACTGAAGCACAGAGCAAGCAGACTGCTGCTGACACAAATTTCTGAAGATTTAACCCCTGCCCTGTCTTGTGGGTTTCCTCAGTAATTTTCAGACGAGTTACTTTTCACAGGGAAGGGAATTCATGCCAAACATCAGTCTTGCTTTTTGGGTTGCAAAAGAATCCCCATTACAACCAGAAGCTGTGACACAAATGCATTTATTTTATTATTTATTCAGTGCATTTACATGATACTAATTTCTTACTTTCCATCCCCACAGGTACAGTACTGCACATTTGTGTATAGAGCACTTGGTATTGTGGGAAACAGCTTAACATTCTTCTTTACTGAGTTTCAGTCAGATAACTGGCTAACTGTTTGCACTACTGAGCGAAGAAGACAATTAAAAAACCTTTTCTCTAATGGTGATTTCAACTTTTTTTTGTTGCTTACTACTGGAGTTTAATTTTGGGTTTTTCCCCTCAGAAACAAAGAAGAAGAAAGTGCCGTTGGAGCTGTTTACTGTAAGAAGATAGATGATTTGCTCCAGCAGTCAGATTTTGTGTTGCTGTCTGTGAACCTGACTCCACAGACACAAAAAATGATTGGGAAGAGGGAGCTGGAGCTGATGAAACCCACAGCTACTCTCATTAATATCAGCAGAGGTAGGGTACAGAATAAACAAACTGCATTATGCAGGCTGGCATTAAAAGTCTTGGGAAAACCCAACCCTAATATAGAGTCTGTCACTCTGAAATTTTCGGTACATTCTCTGATTCCTAGGTTATTTAGATGGCCATGGTCATACCTCAGCAAAACGTTTAAGCATTTCCGTAATTATGAGCAAGTAGGTCTCTAAAATGTTAGTGAGCTTGGAGTGTTAGAAGCCCATGTATATTTGTATAATCTCCTACTTAAGCTTTTTATTTATTTATGCGGTGTTGTTGCTAACGTACATCAGGGTGGCACAGCCCACTCTGCAGTCTGGCACTGTGCTTTGTTTTATGGTGCTACGTACTGTCTTTTAAAATTCCTGACCGTCCAACTCTGACGCACGTACCCAAGCTTCCTCCTCCCGCTTCACCACCCTCTCCCTGCTGCCGCTGCTGCTTTGTGAACATGGCTAGCCTTGCCGTTTGCCTGACCACCATGTCCAAAAGGATGGTGAGAGAACAGTACGGAATATGAAAGTAAAGGTATCCTTCTTACTGTAACCCAGGTCTGGTTGTGGATCAGGATGCTTTGGTGGAAGCCCTTCAAAACAAAGTTATTAAGGCAGCTGCTCTGGATGTGACGTATCCTGAGCCTTTGCCAAGGTAGGACATGTATTTAAGTTAAATATAAATGAGTGTATGTATGTAGTTCAAACAATGTTCAGGTTTGCAAGCACGTGAGAAGTTACATAACTTTGTTGGCAGGAGTATGTGATGTATGTGCACTAGTCCTACAGAAACGATGTCCCCAATCCTTCTCTCCTAGCCAAACAAAATTCACGCTGACTCATTTGGAGGATTTGTTGCATAAAAAAACCGCAAGCTAGGCAGCAGTTTGAACTCCTCTGAGTATGCTTGGGTCATGCAATTAGTTTTTATTTTTAATTATTATTTTAAATATTTCCCTGGCTCCCTTCAGGTGACGAAATAACAGATGAATGCTCTGTGAGTGACTAGCTCAGTATTTCTTTTCCTTTCCCAGGGATCACCCTTTGTTAAAGCTGAAGAATGTTATAATAACTCCTCACATTGGAAGTGCCACCAAAAAGACACGCCGCCTTATGATGGAAAACATGACGGAAAGCATACAAGCGGGTCTTGCGGGTCTTCCTATCCCTAATGAAGTATTCTGTAAAGCGGCCTGCATTTAATGTTAATGCCGTTAGCGTTTATCCTGGTGTGAGGAAAGAGTAATTTGATCACTCTTCGTGTAATTATACCATGTGTGTTATACAGATAAAATGTATAATGCATGGCTTTAATTTATTTAAATAACCAAAAGCGATTCTGTGCGGAAAACTGCAGTATTTTGTCCTGAACTTCAATGAAACACTCAAGAGTCCATAGTCTTGCATTGCTGTAATTTATTTTGCTCGCATCCTCTTAAAATTGCCCACCAACGTCACACCGAATTGAAGTACGTTTAAATCGTATTCTGGTGCCACCGACGAACTACGCGGCACAGCAAACCGCAGTCAGTATGTTAGGCCGGCCGTTCCTGACGCTCCAGCAGCAAGGTTTACCTTTGGGGAGCAGTTTGCGAGGCCTTTGCTGGGGCAGCCCTTTAATGGAAACGCGGCCACCAGGTTTATTTTCACTTCCAAGATAACTCGCTCACCCGAACGAGAGAGCCTGTGCACAGCTGCGCCTGCACGGGGCCTGGCTATGCCTGTGGACGAGTCCTCCCCCAGCTCGGGCCCTGAGGCTCGCCTGCGCCCGAGGGCAGCTCAGCCTCCCTCCTCCCCTCCCGGGGACGGCAGGGCCACC
>NW_009215843.1:0-30842 GCF_000690835.1 Fulmarus glacialis
CCCCCCCCAAACTTCTTTACCATTAAACAACAAAAATTTTCTGGAAATAGAGAGTTTAGGACAGGCAGTGCAGTGGTTCATAGCAATATTGGGAACCCAGTCCTTCAAGATTGGCCAAAGGTTTCACAGACTTCTGTTTTTACCAATTATTACTGTTTGAGGCTGCTTTTACGAAACATTCCTTTTTTGCATTTCTTCTTTGGAAATAAGCAGAAAACGTGACAGACATAAAATGCAACATACTCCTTGTGGCAATCTTCCTTAATTTGTTCTGTCTGGTTTATAACTTGGAATTGTGTGTTTTCACAGGGTTTTTTACTCAGATCTCTACCTTAGCTGATGTTCAAGAGAATGTCATGGAATATCTCCATGTTCTTAGCCGACCAAAGGTTATTGACCAGGAGCACGATGTAGTATGGACTGAAGCATATATTGACAGCACTGTAAGTCTGCATGATAAAGCATTTAATATAGGCTTTACTGCATTTAATGAGGAATTAGGAGCAATACTGTTGCGGTAGAAACACTAGTTGTGCATCTGATTTCTGTTACTGGAATGTGCCAGTTCAGTGTAAGAATCAGGACTTGATATCTTTATGTTACAAGTAAATAATTCAAGATTACTGAACTTTAGCAGATAATTATACATTGTAAATTACATAGAAAATAATGAACCAAACATGAGTAACAGCATAATTTTAAAATTTATGACCTCCAAATGTACATTTCTTCATTTGCCCGTCAAAAATGGGCATTGAACAGAAATTGATTAGATTGAGTAACCATTTTTTCTATATGTTTTAAAACATGTCAATGAATATGTCAGTATAGAAGTCATATATAGACTGACAAGAATCAATATTTTTAGTATATAAAGGTGGATCAACATCTAGGGGACAACTGTGATGTCTTGGGGAAGAATAATAAGATGCTGCCTTCTAAGTGGATTGAATGGCTGATATGCTAACAAAATTGTCATAGATGTCCAATTTTAATTCGACATCCTTGTGAAACATTAGAATTGAAGCAGAACTTTCTGTTATGCAGTGACTGAGCACTCGTGATACTTCTGTGTCATTGGTGGTAAATCATCAGATTTGCAGATAAAGGTTGTTCATTTTCATAGGTTGGTCTGAAATAGCTTTTTATCTACTTTCTTTTCCTTATTATGTTTCTTTTGATCCAATGAAAATATTTTGGTTTGTGTATTATCTGTAGAACAAGAGTTTGTAGCAAATATCTGTCATTTAGTACGTGATGCCAAGTATTCAATATAATGATTCTAAGATCACAGATGACTAGTGGCAAAGCTGTTTCTTTCTTTTTGTTTTAAATTTTTACTTTCATTAAGATGGGGCAAAGTGGGAAAATCTCATCAGCTTCACTTTGATATTTGGGGTTTGTTTGGTTGTTTTGTTTTGAGTGTGTAATGCTTTTAGAAGGTTTCATTTTAAATCAATACAAAAATATTCTAGGAGAAAAACCCACCCTGGTAATAGAGTTTTGCTTCATTTTCACATTTGCTTACGTCTTTTCTATTCTTCAGTTGTGGCCATGGGTACAGTAATGTAAAATAAATACTAAAACTGCAGTTATGAAGGAGAAAGAAAAAATTGCTTGGAAATATTGCTTTGGAGGGAATTTACTTATCTCTCTTTCCTTTTTTTAAAGAACATATTAATCCAGTCTCCCCTTTGTTCTCTTTCTTCTATTGAAACATAAGGATGAGATGAACAGAAACTACCTGTTATCGCTGTCCCTTCAGGGCATCCCATGAAATGGGGAGATGACTAGGAAAACCTAGTTCTTATTCACTTCTTTCTTTTATGGGCTTGAAGTAATCAGTGTGTGTATATGTTGAAGGGAGTTTGTGCATTTGCTAGAGAGAGTAGCAGGGAGTGGTGTAAGTGGTGTTTTAGTGCAACTCTCCTCCTTGTCCTTTGCCTATGAATCTTGCATTAAAAGTGTTGCAAACAAAATCTTCCCTTTTTTTCAACACCAAGTCCTCCTCTTTACCTACCAACAAAGTACAAAATGCTGTTTCAGAATTAATTTTACACTTTACTTTCTCTTTTGTTTGTTAATCTGTATTTCTTCGATCATTGCAGGGAGAAAAATATTCAGAAAAGTTAGTCTAACTTTCAGTGATTCTCCTGTAGGTTATGGAAAGGCTAAGGAAAATGAACAACTTAATGTTGTGTGAAATAGTAAGTGAATACAGCAGGGGTGAGTAAATGCAAGTGAATTTAAGAACACTAGAGGGAGCGTAGAGAAGGAATCTTGAGAAAACAGGAAAATAAAAAACAATGGAGCTGTTACATTCTTGAATAAAGGAACTGTTTAAATCCAAACAAAATCTGTTTTGCTGCAATTAAAATAAAATAGTTCCAGGTTCTCCTCTTTCTCTTCTTTTCTCACTCTCTTGACTAAGGCTAATTATGTCACTATACACACTTATATATATATTTGTGTATATACACACATGTATATACACACGCACTTATATACATACTCACATGCACACACATATTTTTAAGTGTCTAAAAAACTCCAGTCAGGAGCCTCATGGGTTGGATGCTGTAAGAAAAGATTTAAAAATAGAATACCGTGATCTGCTTAGTTGCAAACTACCTTTCTCCTCCCTCCTCCATCCTCTTCCCCTCAAAAAAACTCATAGACAAAGGAACAGGATAAATTAGGGTAGTCACATACAAAACTCTGGAAATAGCAATGAAGGGAACCCTGTAACAAACCAGATGTGCTTCTGCCTCAGCTAAAACTGCCTGAGTGCTATTTTCAGAGACAGATTCCCTGGCCATCTCTAGTGTCTTGGCTTTGGAAGTGCCATCTAAATAATCCTCTCCATCCCATAACTTGTTGATTTTCACAGACAGTTTGTGTCCCTGCTCCTCCGTGGCTGCTGCTTGGACCTTGCCAGGCTAGAAATAGTAGTGTATTTACAGACACCTTAAATGTTCTTATCATCCAGCTGTGTCAGGACAGCCATGGCTAGATTCTCAGGGTTATATATATACGGTTGTAATCAGTGTCACTGTGTCCTAACAGCATGGAGTATACTTCCTCATTCGCTTCTCACCAAATATCAGAGCTAATTGGCCAGCCATGCTGTTTCTGAGCAAGCAACATTAGGCTGGAACATACTAGGATCCAGAAGAAAGAAGCTGGACAGGAATAGTCTTAGGATACAAAACACTTCCCCTGATGCTCCAGCCTGTTCTCATGCAATATTTGTCCATGACAAAATCATCTGTGAAAGCCAGAAGTTAGGTCACTTAAGTGTTTGATACCATTTAGGAATATTCCCAGAAGAATTTTGCCACTAAAACAGGGCATCTAATTCCTGCGTCTGTTCACCTTTCCTGTAAGAGGATGTCTGCAAAATGTTCATACAGCTGCCTCCTCAGCCTAGCTTTGACATTCTGAGGTGCTTCACTTACTGTTAGAAAAATACAGCATTTATAGAACTGGAAATCCCTGGCAAGATATCGTATGCAGAAAATGTAACATGGAGGAACCTGTATGTATATGAGGTCTGTGTTGCCTTTGACACTGTCAGGATCACATCTCGGATAGTTGAAGGGATTATAAAGCAACTGAGACTAGGCCTCTCTGGGTGACTCCCTGCTTCATAGGCAGCTGAACTGGCTTCCTTTTTTCTGCCCCTAGACTTTGTTCTCTCCCCAGTGTTTCCTGCCTTTTTGAAGAGGTAACCAGCCAGCTCCTAGGGTCAGTTCTAGTTACCCTCCATCAGAAAATTCTGTGTGTTTCTTCCCTTAAACCCAGGATTTCATGTTGGAAACATTATTATCAGTGACTTAAAGCCTCATTTCTTTCAAAAAAAGGTCTTTTGACATAGGAGTGATGTAATCTTTAGAGGTGTCACTGACTCTCAGAGAAACTTAACAGATTTCTGAAATCATTTGAACTTAGGTCTGTGGAGAACTGAGCTGATTCCTCATTGTACTTGGTTTAGTCATTCACTTGATAAATGGTCTTTACAGGCTTATCTTGGGCTAATTCTAAAGTTAATTTCACAATAGTTGGAGTGCTAGTCCTGTAATAGGCTAGTAGCTTAAGTACTGCCAATACCTTTAAGCTAAAATGTTGGGATTGAAGTATGTGATATATGCCAGCCAGTGTCTAGTCTTCTGATTCAGAGTCCTCTGATCCCAAATTCCACACCTTTCCCTAGGCTTGGGCTCTTTTCCATTTGTACTTCTCTAGTCAGCAGTTCGATACACACAAGAAGTGAGTAAGCTTTATTGGATCTGTGCAATTCTATGGGAAAGGGTGTTTGGGCTGTCAAGAGCCAGGGGACAGGCAGATGATGCTTGATTGTGGAGTCTAATAGGAGAAGAGATTGTCTTGCTACATGTTCGTGTTCAGGTGTGTAGCCTAGAGGTGCTGTAAGGGCTAGCTTGGACGGTTGCAGATGGGTCACGTGTACAGTGGGCCCTAGACTGGGAGGTCTGGACAGCACTCCAACAAACCATGTGTCAACATAACTTTTCTGCCTCAAAAGTAGGTCATATTTGGATCTGATATTGCTGCTTCAACATCACTAAGGCCTATAAGTAGGCTTCAGAAATGCTTCAGAAAATAAAATACCTTAATGGGTGCTTAAAAACAGAGTTGGATTTCTAATTGAAAGCTTCCAAAGGTACTCCTTTCTGAGTAGAAAAGAATTCTAAAGGTATGAAAGTATTTCAGGGAGGGAAAAATTTTAAGAAGTCAATGACTTCTTTTAAGCATATGTGCATCTACAGCAAGTTAATACAAATGAATATATTGGGGGAAAAAGGAAAATTGCCTGGGTATCAGAATATTCAAGTGAAGTAATGCATAGAAGTAGTCTCTTGGGATTATGGGTAATCACCTATGAAGCACAGAAGCCCTTATCTCATTCTTATGGTAACATCTGGAATGTGGAGAAACATTACTTTTTGCTGCAGGAAATAAAGAAAAAAAGACTGGACTGGCCCCTGAATTCCCACTGTTTAAAAGCTTGCGATTGAGAATTTGTTTACTGGGGCATATAATTTGACCTACTTGGACTTTTCTTGACTCTTCCTGGTGAAATTTGTTTCTCATAAGTGTACCTGAATATATTCTCTGGATCTAATGCACCACTGAGTTCATCTCCTTCAGGCTATTAGTTTCAAGCTGTGAGCAGATTCAGGCATATGTTACCATGTTGGCTCTGTTCAGTTTCCAATTGGAGGATTCCTTTGCATAAAAGGAGCAAATTATTATTTCATTTAATATTTTGAGATGAGTGTCTGGTGCTTAAGAATTTAAGAGTTCATTTTAAAAAAAAGTGTTCTGAGTCATTACAGGTCATGATTCGTCATAATATGAATGGTGAGTGGTTTTACTCTTTATACTTTTCTTCAGTGTTAAAGTACTATATGTTGATTCTTCATTTTCATTATCCCCACCTTCTCACAGACATACATTAAATTATGGATTTTAGTTCCATTCTACCATTGCTGTAAAAAAAAAAAACAAACCCAAACCTATATCCCTCTTTTCTTTGTTTTTTTGAAGCAGGGATTTTTTTGCAAATATTTTCTGACCAAGAGGTTGATACTGTGCTGTAAGGCAACTTGTCCAAGAACCTTATTTCCCTTTATGGGGGCAGTAAACTGAGGTAGATCCACTGAGCTAAAGCCTAGACTAAGTATTTCTGAAATGCTTATGATGGATGTTACAATTACATTATTACATATATGATCAAACAATTTCAATTTATTCATCTTCACCCTTAAAAAAAAAAATCAAGTACGATGTAGGCATACTTTTTACTCTGGTTCAGGTTCTTTGCAGAAACTCAGTAGGAATTATAGGAAGCTCAGGCTTCTCAGATAGCTGTCATGTCAGAATCCCAATGTTTTAAGTATGGAAATTTAGATTCTGTGATACAGTTCTTTGTCAAAGGATGAATTCTGAACCAGTTCCAGAGAAGCAAGGGAAGCTGTATATGTGAAGTCCTGTATATAATGTACAGAGATATAACAGAAAGTCCTGCAGACTGAAAGCTATTATGCTGGCATTTTTTCCATCCAGGAGTTTCTGGTGTGGTATAAAAATGCTGTTTAGTGCTTCTTCCATTCACAGTTTTCTTTGTGTTCAATGCACGGAAGAACTTTTATGAAGTAAAAATAAAATAGTACCCCATTTCCATTAGCTTCTATTCCCAGAGATATCTTCAAATACTTTTGGTGGCACAAGTTAATTGTGCTATTATAATAAGTGGGTGTCATTAGCATGTTTATCATAGTAAAAGGTTCCCTGGGCCTCTATTTCGAAACTAGCTTCTAGATTGTAATACTGGTATGCATTAAAATGCATGAGAGTGTTGAGAATGCTCATGTATGTCTACAGCAAGTAAATATTGGTAATCACTGCAGAACTGAATGTCAGGAAATGTCATTAATCAGCAGCTGTGAAAAGAAAATTTACACACAGGCAGTAATTTTTTTTTTTAAATGTTTTAAAAACTAGAGATCTGTGTTGCTTTTTTCCCAGTCCCACTTTGGACTTGGTTACATGCTCTTACCTGCCCTTTGTGCCCAGCATCTATCAATCTGTAATAATTTACAGCTCTTTATCAGAGAATGCAATCACCACTGACTGACTCTGAGGTTCCCATGAGAATTTCCTTTTTTTGCTTTGACATTTGAATGAATTGGGTTAGGGAAGGAAAATCCCATGTGTGGATATCAGGCCTTCCATCAGGTAGGTTTGTTCTTAAAATAAGGTTCTTCAAAGCTCCGCTTTGTCTCCTACAGATCTGCAGTGGTCTTTTGAAGACTCTGATATGGCAGAAAAAGTAGAAAGTAGCCCAGGCAATGCCTTCTTATCAATGCCTTAGTCTGGATTAATTTTCCTGGAAAAATATAACAGCTTTGACCATTTCATCTTTTTCGAAGCTTCTGTAAGAGCATGATTGCAGTTTGAAGTTGCAGACCATCTGCTCCAGCAATTACGGTCTGCTATATTTGCACTGGGATCTTATAGATCTGGGACAGTGCTTGAAACATTAACAATGGTGATCAATGCAGCTACTTGTACACACAATAAAAAAAGATTATGCACATATTTATATGTAGGTGCAACATCCCTTTATGCGGATGATTAGCGGGCTGTCTGTGGAAATCTTCATTGACAGTCCAATAAAAAAAATCTTTGAGCCATGACTTTTATGAGTTCTGTGGCCCAAAATTTCCAGTTGCCATAATTAAGTATTCTCGTTTTCTCCTAAACAGTCCTAATCTGTTTTACTGCTGGATCTAGAATAAATGAATTGCCATTAACAACATTAACTGTTTCAAATTCAGTAAGATCTGTGTCAACTGTCAAAACATAATGAGTGCTCCAGATAGTAAACGAATAAACCTCTCAACTGAATAGAATTAATGCACTTGCATTATCTTTCAGATGCAGCTCAAAATAACAATGGATGTTGTTCTTTTTTGTAAGAAAATGCACATCTGATTTACTTATGTTAGGCAGCAGGGTGCTAATCAGTGCAAGGAATGCTGTGCCACTTAAATTTGAGCTTAGAGCCCTTGCTCACACACCAGTACAAGAGTCATGGTGCAGTGTGTCCCAATAAAACACACAAATTGAGACCTCTGAAATGAAAATTGGGACGTGCAAAGGAAAATAAATTCCATAATGACCTAGTGGGAATATGGATACTGAATATGGATACTTTAAATAAGAATGAATTGTGCATTGTTCTGTGCAAACACAGCATATACAAATAAGGACATGCATAAGCATAGATAGCACCTATGCACATGTATGTATGTATGTTATATGTGTACCTTTCAGCTTTTGAAGTAAACTACTTCGTTTGATAAATTACATGTTTGCTTTACTCCACTGCTAGTGCTGGAACTTACGCTATTAGGGCAATTTTCAGTGATTGCATTAAGCAAAGAATATTACTACAGAGAGCTAATTGCTAGTTGTCAGAGTCATTAGAAAAAATGTTGTAAGGAAATAGCAATATTTATTTTAATGAATTAACACTTTTCACGTGTATCGCTGTATATGGTATTTACACTATAAAATGCTATATGCGATACATCAAAAAGATGTTTAAAACATCAAAAACAAAAACAAAAACAAAAGTCCTGCACTTAAAGGGGAACATAAAATTTCCTGCTGGGGATGTGGAACATGGAATGCCATCTGTATTATATGGCACTGAGAAAACTGATTATGTTTGGACCTCTATTTCATAGCAGATGGGTTCATTAAATTTAATAGCCTCCAGAGCCTTTAGAAACAGTGTTAAAAACATGTGGAACATGCTGAGACACTTCACTTCTCGCCCCACAGTCATTATAACTCTGGCACAGACTATAAATATTACAGTACTTTATTTCCATTGAAATGGATTACTATTATAATTATTTTTCCTAGTGTACATTTACATGAGAAATGCAGAATGCAAATTGTACTTGTACTTTTTCAAACTTTGAGCTATGTGGTTGATTTCTTTAAATGCATTTTACAGTTCTTTGCACTTGGAGGCTTTGATATAGAACTTATTTTTATCTTCTTCCTGCGACATCAGCAAGCAGCTGTAATGCCACAGCAAAGCTAGGTCTTAAGCAGCTCTGCTCCCAGTCTGGTGCAAATAAGACAAGCATTACGTTAAAACATAAAAGGGAAATCAGAGCAGTGTTACATCTTGGCTTTTAGCTATATATTGATTCTCTTTTCTAGTATTTTATATGATAGGGTAACTATGGTTTGACCGTGGTCTCTGTTCATCTTTCATCACTGGAGCACAGAGAGATTAAATATCTAATTTCAAATCAGAGCAGTTCCTGCAGAAACATTGCTTTAAACAGAGTAAAAACTCACCTCTTTTTGAAATATTCTCAGAATTTGATTTTAAATGATGTTTCAAATGAGAACAGGGAAGTTTTACCATGTTTAAGTGCTTTGACATCTGTCTAACATTCTCCCACCTCTTCATTTACATGTTCTGATGTTTAAACTAAATTACTTTTTTACAGACTTTGTCATATTTGATCATGATTTTTTTCAAAAAATAATCCCAGTTTCCCAATAACTATATCAGCTTGTTCTCGTACAATGTAATTCTCAGTAATGCTGTTCTGTTTCCATTTCCTTTCCTACAAAATGCTGTGAATATCCACACTATCGTTTACTGTTTTCTAAGGTTGCTCTTGTTTTTAGGTTGTACTGACCATTTTAATGTGGATTTTCCCCTTCTTCAGATCACTGACTTAAACTCCAATTTTGTCACTGACCATTGCTGATATTATTATCAAGATCTGCAAATTTTAATAAACCACTAAAGTCCTGCTACAGTAGATGATGTATGATGACAGGATTAAATAATGATACCTTACTCATATAATTTACATTCAAAGTAATAGGTAAGATCAACGCAATAAGCAATTATCGCACTGTGAGATCTCAAGTATGAAGGGCAGTATGTGAAAACACGCACAAATGCATGTTCAAATCTTTCGAATTGTAGTGTCCATTTCTACAGGGTTCCCACACAAGTGTTCTTTGTCCAGGTCTTAAGAATCATGGAGCCCTTGCTTGTGTCTGGTTAAATGTAATTTCATGGAAGTATTTGGGCAATCCAGTATTTACAGCTCTAATAGTGTTTCAAAGCGGTTAAATTCACAAAATACGTTCTGTGATTAAATTTTGGAAATCAGAAAAATTCAGTAAGGTTTGAATGTTAAAGGAACACATTCTGCTGTTTTGAGAGCTCTCAAGCGCAACGATATTGTGTTAGGACTTTTTTGTGAATCGTTAAGCTTTTCTTTGCTGCTTTTGCTGTAAACATGATGTGTCTTGTGACACAATTGCTTTGCACCAAATTACTGTTTCTTCTTATGTGAAAACTGATTGGATGTATGTGAAAAAGAATCCACAGAATTACAAATGTCTGTAGGTTTCACCTGCTGGATGTTCTCCCACCAGTTACTATATACAAATTACAGAGAATTGCTCTGCTGTTGAATTTAATTAACAGGCATATTCAAGCCAAAAGGGTACTGGTCTCATTTGCAGACACCTGCACACTAGAGATAGAGCAGCCTGGGACCATTTCCAGCTGCGGTCTGCCAATGACATACAGTGCCTTTAGGTGAGGGGACAGAAAATGCTTTTCATTTCCAGCTTGTTTCACGGGGAATTTTCTGGTTTTGTTGTGACACAGAAATAAAATCAAAAGGTGACAAGTCACTATCTATAGGGAGAATTTGTTTCTAGATCTCTATATGCTACGGTGAATCCAACATTTAGGAGGATATGATTATTCTTATGAAAATAACTACTTAAAGACATTCACAGCTGATAACTGTTTGTCTGTCTTTGATCTTATTGCCTGCATTCTGAATGAGATTGAGTTAATTATAAGGAAATTGTAGCTATTTTGTCAGATATATTACCTTTCTTCTCTCTGTTTTTGTCTTTAGTTTTCACATAACAGATTTTTTAGGGTAAATGATAATGTAGGAAAGCAATGAATTGAGTATAATGTACTAAATCCCATCCTTTGATCTCATATATGTCATTCTTTGACTTCCTGGAAAAAAGAGGGCAGTGAAGATGAAATATACTTTTTCTGCACTGCTGGAGTAAAAACCTGAAATAATCAGAAAGACTTATTAAATTATTGGTGCCATTCAAGCTTTGCTGCAGTGGCAGAATTCAGTGCAAAAAGGAAAAGAAGAATAGAGAATAAAAGGAAATAATCTTGTCTTTTGTCTGTTGTTCTGCAGATATTGAAGTTGTTAGTTATTTATAGCTCTCCTTTTTGTGTAATCAGGAGATTCACAATACAGTATACACATTAAAGTTAATGTTTATCACAGTCATTATGACTAACATTTACTCTGAAGTTAGTAATTTCTAGAGAAATTATTGAGAAATACACTTTATTCTACAAGGAATAATGGGATATTTCCTACTGATGTTCTTGCGCTTGCCAGCAAGGCATTCGACCTTTGTCCACATCATTGTATTTTGCCAGATCAGATCTTTCCAAATAAGCATTTCCCTTAGTGATTAGTTGAAAGATGGTCTAACCAGTTGGTAAATGCATGATCTTCAGCAACATCAGTATCAGCAGGAGAAAGCTTAGAACACTTATAAGTGTTTTCTCTGGAATTCATAAGAGCCTTTTCACCTGCACCGATACCAGATTTTTTGGGAGGAAAATGTAATCCCCCTAAATATTAGTTTGCATTGCCTAGTTCTAGGTAAACCATTAAAATCCCTAAGGGCTTTATACGAAGGGTTGACACAGGGAGCCTACAGGGCCATTCCATTTGTGGAATCTTCACACTTCATTCACAGAACATGATGTTTTTTTTTTTTTACAATAGTGTTTATTTAGCGGCACATAAACTACAAGAGAATACGCATTAGAAACAGTATACTAATACTAAGAAACAATACAACTTACAGAGCTTTATAATGTCTTTTTGTTCTGTTGCAGCCAATGACCTCTGTATAATAATAAAGGCCTCAGTTTTCACTATTGTTAGGTTTATTCCAGAAAACTGTCAAAAAAAAAAAAAAAGTAAACTACCTAAGTCAGCTATATGCTTGCATTCCATATGGGTTACATTTGTTGATGATTCTTTTTTAATTTACTCTGCATTAAATCAGTAGTACCTCCATTTATGTACCTGGAGTTACACTGATGTAAAACGGAAGACAGATTCATTGTATTAAATCTCAGTTTAAGGGGCTTGGATTATACTTCTGTTGACTGATGGAACAATTCTAACATTTTCTTTCTTGGATTAAAGCCTTAAAGCCTCAAAAATTCAGGAGTTACAGTGAACAGCAAGTTACCTTTATAGGAAAGAAAAGTTTAATTTTTCTTCCCTCCTTCACCTTGTCCTTTTTGTGTTACAGTTCAGTTTAACAAAATGGAGATACAGTGAAAGCTGATTTTGCAATAATCAGGTTTTTTATATTAACGAAATTTTTGCTGTGTAGCCAACTAGAAGATAATGGGATTTATTATATTGTAGGTCCTAGCACGCCTGAAAATGACCTTAATGTCTGCAAACAGTTCTAGCTCTGAGGTAGCTGAAAGAATTTTGAGACCTTTTCTTGTGAGTTCTTACAGCGAAGGGGTGAAGTAGGTGTAAAATTTTCTTGACCTGCTGGATAATGCAATAAGGGGAAAAGAGCAGAAGGTGATGAAGAAATTTGCCTCAGGTCAAAACCATTCCTTGAACTAGATTTCACAAGCATTGTGTTAAATAATGAGAAACTGCATATTTGAAATTAGCTTAGATCATCTAAAAATGCTCTCAAATTCATGATCTTCCAACAAATCAGAGTCTTACCTATTGCCATCAGGTCAAATTGGCTTTTAGGAAGCTTTGAACTTTCAAGTTGTGCAGAGTAACAACAGAAATCTTCTTCCAAAATAAAAAAGCCAGAGAAACGTAGCTCTTTCTACAGAGTGACTGCATCTTTATAGAGCCTGATGAATTCAACTTGCAGTGTGAAGAGTCCATAAAATGCTCCATGGCTTTTTCAGTAAAGTGTAGCTATAAAATCTCAGTGTAAAACTAGAATGGTGAGATATATTAGCTACATACTTATTAGAAGGGTATGAAGACGGAACCTGTTCCTCAAAACAGAGCTAATGAACAAGAAGCAGCATTGATTGTGCCATTTTATCATTTATAATGGCGGTACTAGCCAGATCTGTAGTACCAACCTATCCACAAACTGATATAAAAATATTATGAAAAGAGAAATAATGTACTGTTAGATTAGGAGTTTATCCAACTAAGAGATTTCACAATGTTAAATGATGGGGCATTTTCTAATCTTTTTTTTAAAATTCTTTGTTTTAGCATATATTTTTAAAATAATGCTTGTAACAATTAGAGACTTAAACCTGCCCTCTGATCTTGTACATCTCTGTTACCTAATAAAATCAGTTTCTTTGCTTATGCATGTGAACCTGAAACATACAGGTTTCTAATTTGGAGACACATGATGGCCACCTTGCTACTAGACCATAATATTTTAGCATATTGTTAACTTATTTTCAAAATATACATTGGACATTTGATTCTCAAATGTTTATACAAAGCCTGGACACAATTTTTATAGAGATTTGTTTTCTGGGTTTAGGGAGTATTCCTCCTTCCCTCACGAAGCAGAACAGTACATTTACACATCTATCTGAGCTCAGTTCCTGGGTTTCTGACTGTAGCGTTTATGCAGTATTTTTGTATGCAATTTGTTCCTTCTTTTTCTTTGTGCTTCATCTGAACTTTTGCAGATGTGCCTTGATACGGATCCATCGGTGTTTTGCCCTTTCAGAGGCAAATTGATAAACAAGAGAAAAGGTGATTCCCTTTGAAAAACTGTTTGAAGCTTTTCATTTAGTAGTTGTGCATAAGCTGCCTTTCCTGCTGCTTTCTAGTGCCCTTGATCTATTATCATAACTGTGGATTCCTTCTTCTCAGCGAATGAAATTGTGCTAACACTTTTGTGCTTTCTTTCTTCCTTTAAAATGCATCCCCTATTGTTTATCAGCTCAAATAATCTTACGAGTGTATGGTATCTATCTCATTATGCCCTCCAGCATACTGCTCCATTCAGAGCAGTTCTGGGCCATTGGTTACGGACAAAACCTTTAAGGTATCTTGTGCTAGCTAAATACAAAATTTGTACAAGAGTTTTGCTCATTCAGAAGTGATAAATGGGAAAAAAAGAATAAAATATAATAATTATTGTGAATGTATTTGTTAGGTAACTAACAAAGCAGATTGTTCCCTCTATAAAAACATTCAATATTTTAATTCTAAAAGATAATTGGTTCCAGCACTTAGAGGCCTATACTGTTCCTGTCTTTACATCAGACTTCTAGAATCAACTAGTTGCTTTCAAAATACTTTTGGAAGGACTTGTTTCTAAGCAAGTAAGAAAGAGAAAGAGTAAGTCCAGCTAATTACAACCTCCCCTCCCCCAAACCCAGCATAATTTTTCTTTGCTTTGACATTCCTAGAATCTTTCGTATCACAGATTCATGTTCGTACAAGATCAGTTTAGTCCTCTAGTTATCAAAAGCAGATAGATTATTTTTATTGTGTGTAACAGTCTTACTGATAAGTTTCTCAGTGCTGATTTCCCTATGCCTGATTCTTCTGGTGTTGTTCTTGCATGCTGAACTTCAGTCATTTGAAGTCAATCCATACTTTCCCTATTTTTTCCCCTGTGTTTGTGTGTTAAACATTCCACAGCAGTTTTGCAAGTGCCTTGCTTTGTGCTGGTATTAGCCAAAGCTTGCCTTTTTCAATTACAGGTTCATTGTTTTCATCATAAAGTAAAAAATCAACAACTGCAACAAAAAGAAGCTCAAATAAAGATAATGGAAAGCAAAATCATATTGAATTAAATATTGTAAATAGGTTCTGTCAGTCCACTGATGTCAGGGCAGTTTTTATACAAAATACAAATCTTTTTATTATTAACCCTGTGTCCATGACACAAAATGATGTATAAACCTTTTAATAGGTCAGTTTTGCCTTCATACCTGTAAATAGTGTCCCCGGCAAATAAGAAAATGTTTATTTCTACAGGAAACTGCTAAACATCAAGTAATTTACAATCTGTTTCTCCATCACATGTTTTGTGGTCACTGTCCAAACTGTACTGATCTTGAAATGATGCTGTTTACATGTAATAGAGTAAATGTCAGCAAAAGATTCCTCTTCCTTATTAAATGCACATTCCACAAGGTTAAACTGAATGTCTGGTGTGAATTGTGCTTAATACAAACTTTCGACACTAGGTCCTAAAAACCTTTCATCGTGGTAGATTCCTTCACTCCTGTTAGGTTGTGAATACTAACTACAGCAAGGGAAAAAGGATTCTCAGATTTCTAAGTTGTACCCCTAAAATGCATGGATTGATTGTGAGAGTAAGGGAGCGGGACAGAGAGTAAGGGAATGGAAGCAGAGTCTTGCTACACCCTTCTCTACTTCTGGCAGAGCAGCTCCCTGGACACACAGAAGAAATGGTACTCTGTGAAAAAAGATGGAAAAAAGAGTGGTTTGGGATAATTCAACTATACACATTTTACAGCCATTCCCTTTTTAGAGCATGTTGGATGATTACAAAATAGACTATAGAAAACACATCTGTTTTAGAAGTGCAATCCCATTTAATACAATCAGTAACGTGCTGAAAAATCACAAACACAATTAGTAGATCTAAGTTTTAGAAGAAATTCTGGCTTGCTTTACACATTTATTAAGTCAAATACATTTTCATCCCTCCTCAGAAAGTGGTTATCTTTAGTTGTTGGTCTTACATTGATATGTAGAGCAAATAAGATTTAGTATAGAGCAAGGTCAAAAACCCACTGAACTCACTGAAAGATTCTCATTGACTCTAATAGGTATTGGGTAAGGCTCTTGTTTGGTTTTGCTTTGAGGCCAGTGTGGATTTTATCGTGGGAGAAAGAGGATGTGTGTCTAGGTCCTAAGAGGATTTATGATTAAGAAATGATTTTTCGTTTCTAGAAGGACTGTCAAAGAATTGGCCCTTTTTCCAAATGTGAAAGGGCATTTATGTGAGAATAGATGGATAAATGAATGAGTATGTATATATGCACCTATCTTCTGAGGTTGATTCTTTTTTTCCTTCTTTCTCTTCCTCCCTTCCCTCTCTCTCTCTCCTGGTAAACAGTTTTTGATTAGGAAGGAAATATCTACTATATAATAGATAAGAGAATAGTTATATCAATAAATCCTGTAGAAAAAGTAATGTTTATACATAATATATGTTTGCATATATAAACAGAATTAACCATGGCCATCTATTTTTGCACTAACAAGTTTTTCTTTATTGATGTAATAATGAAAATAGAACTCCCTCCCTTTAAACATACATGCATGAGGCCAAACTTTTGTTCATGGTGTGTGGGATGTTCATGGAGTGTCTGATTTCATGGATCAGTTCTGCTACTTCGATCTTTATAGTCATATGGCTTATTTTTAAAATTAGCATAATTCTTTAAAAAAATAATTATTTATGCCTAAGTTTCTAACCAAGCTTTGCAGTTAAAGTAATCACTCTGGGTAATTTAAATACAATCTTTCCTGTAAATATTTTGTATTCATTAGAAAGAGAGAACAGTTAGTTTATGCAATTAAAAGAATCACAGTCACAGACTCATAGAATAACTGAGTCTGAAAGGGACCTCCTGTAGATCATCTAGTCCAACCCTGTGCTCAAGCGGGATTAGCTGGAGCAAGGTTGCCCAGGACTGCGTCCAACTGGGTTTGAACACCACCACAAACTCTCTGGGCAGTGTGCTCCAGCATTTAATCAATCACTCTTACAGTGAAAATGTAGGAATATTCCTACAAGTATGGATTTCTTTTCTGTTAACTTCAACACAAAGTTCAGAGAGCAGATGCATGACTTAATTAACCATTTAAAAAGTTGAGCATATTTAGATTTTTTTTTTCCTGTGATAATGATTCTCATTTTAAAAACAAGATTGCTAGACAGTGCATTAGAAATTATTCAGTTATTAATAAACAGTTATGTATTTTAGAAAATGTGTAAAATCTTCAAAGGTGGAGCCATTTTATTACAAAGATGTTTGGAATGTATATGTAATTTTTTAGTGTGCTCTGCTATTTCTTAATTCCAATCTGATACCTTTGCAGCTCCTCTCTTTTGCATATTTCACAAGAGTTAACTTCTTTCCTTTCTGTCATCTTTATAGAATTCTTTTTAAAGAGAGAACTAGAATTGTAGTTTTCATCTATATTTTATGACTCTCTTCTCCATTGCATCATTTACATTTCCTCTGACTGCATGCAGTGCACAGTCTATCCTTGACTAAAATGCTGTAGTTACTACAAAATATGTGGTAGCACAGTAAAACAATTATGTGAACAAAGAAGAATTTGGTATTAAATCTCTTGAAAAATCAAGTGCCTTTTCCTTACAGATGTTGGCCCAGTAAGCTGCAGATTAATGTCACTCTTTTAATATTTATACTGAAATCTTAACATCAGGAACATCCCAGTAGGAGGCTGAATTTAATTTCTTCCTGCATGTATGCATATAATTATCTATGATGCCTCTAGTACTTACATGGTTCTAGGAAGTGGAGAATAAGTGCATTGATTGTAAAAGAAAAATTGCCAAAATCGTAATATTTAAATGCTGTATCTTATAGCAACTAAGCAGATTTTAAAGCAGAAAATTAACATTTTTTGCTAAAAATTGAGAGTTTGAATGTTCTTTCTATTCTCTCCCAGTTTTTGCCATTTTTGGGAAGAGCTGTGGAAGCCTGCCTAGCAATGTATGAAATGCTTTGCATTTCTTTATACACATAAATAAACCATTATCTACCCCTACATTTAATTATATTATATGATGCCATAAACAAACAATCTATATTATAGAGTACCTGGCACATGTATGCACTAACTTTTCTATCCTTTTTTTGTCTCGTTCTTTTCTGAGGAGCTTCACTGATACGTGTGACATCTTCCTCCATGCTGTGGTGTTAAGTACAGGAACTACATGCTTGCTACAATATTTCACATCTTTCCTGAACGTGTATTTCCAAAAAGTAAAAATTCTAATACATACATTCACTGCCAAATTCAGAATCAGTATGTGACATATACAGGATGAGTCTGAAAATTGCAAACCACCATAAACTTCGCTATGCTTAGATGTTAAATTTGGTGCAGCCCAGAAACTGTTTACAGAAATGGCTGTACTATCAAAACTGTATTCATACTTGATTATTTACTGGCATGTTTGTACTCAATTTCTATTGATTTGTATTGTATCTGATTATAGAACAATCAAGTCCGTAAGGTTGTTAGTCTTTTTCTGAGACTGGTGACATTGAAATGCTTGGCAGGAGAATAGGACTGTGGAAATGAGGTCGGTGAATGTAAAATAAGAGTTATTTCTTTATTTTTGAATGCTTTAACATAAATACATTGCAATAGTATAATTTTTTTGACAAAGATAATTTCATGCAATCATTATTAGAAAAATAGAAAATAGAAAATTAATTTCATAGTGATTTATATTATTTTTGTTTCTCTAATAACAGAAATCATAGTTTTTTGGTATAACGAGAAATTTTTGGGTATAATTTAATCTCGCAGAATTTTTTTTTTTGCTATGCTTCAAACAAACATAAGGTTGAATTCTGATCCAACAGAACAATAACTTTTTAATTCTAGCGTGTTTTCCTTTAAGACTTCTAGACTTGGTTTCTTGGAAATCTAGGACATACAGCTACATAATGTTTTGAATAAATTGTTGGAATGGCTATAAAATATTTTAGAAGTGTATGGCCTTTTTGTTTTGGAATTATCATGAAGTCATTTACAAAATCAGTCTTTATGAACTTCTTTTGTTAAGGGTGAAAGGAGACAGACTTTTATGAGGTCTGGCATGGAGTACTTAGCAGAACTACTCCTGTAACTTGTGCCTTCTGCTTCTAAAGACAGTATTTCAGATCTATCTATGGTTTTGTTTGTTTCACTCACGTTGGCCTCACAGTTATCCAATCCAAGAAACAATGCAACATCCTTGATGTTGGACTCTTTCGCCTGTCTTGGTTTGTTTTACCACGTTAGTAGTGTCTGTAATTTTTCTTTTTCTGATAATACCAAACACATTTCCATGAAGGGCTCAAACCAATACTAGATTATTTGCAAATGCGGACACTGTGTGCAATAACAGTATTGAAAAACCTCCTAAAGTTATTTATTCTGTGTTACATTGTGTGACAGGACCCCAAGTTGACCTGAATTTAGAGGTGGAATTCTCAACATGTCTTACTGGAATCAAGCATACTGTGAACCTCAGGGGGCTTGCAGTCTCTGAAGGGTATTTTTTTACAAAATAGAATAAGAAAATTTGTTTGGTAAAGAAAATTTTGGTTTTCTAGGAAAGATAGATTAAAAGAAAAGAGTTTGAAAACAAATCCCCCTCCCTTTTCTTCACTGTGTCCTTGCAAGGACCTATGCTCTAATCTTGCTCTTGAATCTATCATTTATTTTTAGGTTGCAGCAAATTTACAGAGTTCCATCAAGATCCCTAAGTCTGCTTTCTACATCAGAAAATCCTCTCGGGTTTCCCCTGGTGCTTATGGGTCTGCAGGCTGCTGTCTCTGCCATTCCTGGCAGTACTGCAACAGCCTCTTCTTACTAAGCAGTTGTGTGGAGGAAGGTACGCTTCCCTTCGGAGGGCTCCTCCTAACCCAACTTGCAACCACCAGAGACAGCAAATGGCCAGACTTCCTCCCTGCACCTCAGTCACAGTCATTTTAACAACACATGTATTACCCAGATGGTAAACTAGGAGCAAGTAAAACAGATACATGCCCTATCATGTATCTTCTTTAGAGACAATCAACAGAGGGAGGAAGAAACACTAATGGAAAACAAACAGGAACAGGAGCTACTTTGGTATGGTTGGAGCTGAATAAAAACGGCAAAATGGCATAGTTTACCATAAATATAAGTAGAATAGAAAGATCTGCAGTGCTTTTTGAGGGCCAGGGAAAGATCACATAGTTTACTGCAAAACTGCCTCTTGGCAGTGTATAAAGCAAACCACAGGAATCAGAGGTACCTGCTGGGTTTTACACAGAGACAAGCAGTTTTTAGACTATGCAATAAAGGGTCAGACCGGAGGACTATTACTGTTATCGTTAGGAAAATTATTTGTTTCCTATGGCCTTCCCAGAAGGGGTAATGTCGGACAAACCTCCACAGTTTATTTCAAAGGAATTTGTAGCAGATATTAAACTGAATTACTGACATATAGGATCTTGTAACAGCCAAGTTTCAAATCGGCAACAGAATGAAGATTTGTCTGGCTGTAATGCAGACAGATTTTTTTTTTTTTTAAGGAAAAGACTGTGAACATGGATTTTGAAGCTTATGTGAAAAGTGACAAGAATGCCAGCCCAGGAAAAAGCATAACAGAATGTAAATCTCATCTGCTGACCCTATTATCCTTAATCAAGGCTTTGACTACTAATATTTCAGAGCAAGGAAATATTCTTGATTTTATAAAAGGCTATAAATGGGATTGACAAATTGAATTCAGCAACAGATAATATGGAACTCTGACTAATGTGCTCTTGAAAATAATCTCAGTAAAACCAATAGGGATAGTTTCATATACAAAAATGTGTAGTGTCTAGTTTGTCCCCACTTGCATTCCCTGTGACTGTAATTCCCTCACATGGCAAAGCTTGACCAAACCGTTTGTATCTGAAGGGATGTGCTCAAACAGGAGTAAACTCAAGTTCTGAAAACAAGTAGTAAAAATTACATCAAAGAGTACTAATATTTGTATAAGGATTCAACTTAAATTTGAAGTCCCAATAGAGCATTGTGTGTGTGCACGCATTTGTTTTGGGTTTTTGTGTTTGTTCAGGTTTTTAATGTTCTCCCCTACCCCTCCGCCCCCTTTCCTTGAACCTATCTCCACTGTATGTGCACTATAAGCTTTCCAATTTAGTTTGAATGTTATCTGGAAGTAAGTATTTCTGCAATGATACTACTGTACCTAAAATTGCATATGTTGCCTTGGATGCCTTGGCTGTACTTGAAGTACTGTTTTGTAGAATATGGCATACAAATTAGCTCATTATGAAAACATATGAGTTTGCTATGTGTAGTGGGCTTGGGCAAACTGTAGAGTTCTTTAGTATTTATTCCAAGGTGGAAATTTGGACATCATTCTTTTCTGCACCTGTTTTTATGTGAGATACCAATGCTTGTATTTAGTAAGAAGGTGGCATTAAAAAAAAAAACAAAACAAAACAACAAAGATGACAACAAAAAACAGTGTTAGAGAGAAAAACAGTTTCAGTGCTACAATAGGAAATTAAAAAATTCATATTGCAACTTTCTCCTTTTGTTTGAATGAAAAAAAGAAAACACTTCTACTTATCAAGTCAAAGTAGTTAACCAAGTCGAAGACTAATAAGTAGATAAACATTCAGAAAAGCTTTAAACTGCTCTAAGTAATGATCTAACCTGTTATACAGGCTTTAGCTCATGTATTTACAGTTCATCAGGTATCTGCAATTTCTGCAGCAACCCTTGTATATCGTTCTATATAATCAATTATTTAAACAACAGGCTTTTAAAGAAACACATATAGGTCATACTTTAATGTGATCATGGCTTGTATTTTGCTATTGGATTATTCAAGTTGTAGGATGAAAGAATTTTACTTGCAGCAATTCTCCCTGCCATGAATTTTGTTGCATTTTATATTGTGAAAACAGAGAAATTGTGGCTAGTTGCTTTCAGTATTTGTGAATTAGAGATCATGTGACAATTCTCTTTCATGACATATGCTAATGGGGACATTAGCTTTTAGCAGAGTACTATATGGAAGTTGTTTTTTCTATCTGTTTTAATTCAGAGCAAGGACAAAAGGTCAGTCAGAAGCTCACTAGAGATCTTGAAGGTGTTTTTGCATTTGGTATTGATTCACATGCCTGTTTCTGTGTTCAGCTGATGCCTGTAAAGAAACAATTTGTGTTGGAAAAAGACATTTTCTGAGAAGGTGGATTTAGCACAAGGCTAAATTGCTGTGTATGGTGAATTTCTCTACGAGTATGAATGTAAGACGAGAAGAATTCAGAAAAAGGGAAAACTGTATTGTGCCTATAATAGTTTATTTTTCTGAGTTCCTCTCCATTACTTACAATGGGTTTTCTTTTTCCTAAAGTGAAAACAGAACCCATTTTCCAACTCTTGATAAATAAGGTATTTCATGTGTAATGGAGTCTACTGCCTTTTTACATGAGTTGTTGCTTACAGTAAATACTGTGCATACAACCAGGTATGGCTAATCTTGTCTAAGAATATCTGTGTGATATAAATATGCATATATGCATAAACACTTACCTTTTATTTGCATATATGTACATATAATCATACTTGTGTTTACAGTGCAGAAATGTATTGTTCTATGCATACATCGTTGTGTATTACGCATGTATGATAATATGTTTCCATAAGCAGTCAGTAACTTTCTATTGCCATTTTGTTTTTCTTTCCTCTGTCATAGAAAATACAACCTTCTACTTTAATATGATAAACTGCTCTTAATGTCAATTTCATTCATAGTAAGTGTAGGTTTAGATGTTTACAAACCAAGAATGGTTGATTTTAAAACTAAAAGTCTCTTTATGTTGAATTATATTTGTGTACAGGAAGATGGAACTACTTCACAGTTCAAGTGTGATACCGTATCTGATGAGAAAACAGTCCCTCTCTTAGTATCGTGGTATTTAACAAATTGCATGGTGCTTCTGTGATACCTAGCAGAGAAGCTGTCAAATAATAAACTAAGTTAATAAGCCCTCAATAAGTTAAATCAATTGGCAATGTAAACCTAGTTTTTCTAGTTTCTTTCCTTTATACTTTGTTTGTATTATGTCTGTGATTTTCTGAATACAACAGCTAAAGTAGCTGTTCAAATTAATTTAATGTATAATGATTGCTTGTTCTGTTTTATTGTTTTCCAGCTCCCTCAGGCTCAAAAGGTAAAATATTTTAATCAAATCTTAGTCATTCAAAGTAGTCACCAGTCCTTCATGTTTCCATGGTGTTGTGAGTATGGTACAGTAGTGATCAGTGAAACAGTTCACTGTAATGGGGGCTCTGGAGTTGAGCAGCAAGAAGGGTAGCTGACATCAAGGCCAGCTAAAGTACTTGCTGAGAGCAGCTCTTCAAACATATGAGCTATTTTAACATGGTAGGCATATAGTAGCCTACAACTTTAAAACAACAGGGAAGCTATTTTACCAACAACTTGAAATAATAGTAAGGATTAAAAAAATCACCCCATTACTCCATGTGAGACATCTCTGGATCGTTTTGTCTCTATTGTAGAGACTGCAGAACCCACGGTATAGCTGGTACCCTTTCACTGCTCTCCACTGCATCTATCAACACACCTTTGAATACATCCAACATTTGACTTCTCTAATAGGTTGCATACAATTTTCATATAATATGCCTTTGCCTTTAAACAACTTCTGCATCGATATGGTATGTTACCAGAGTCACCACTGCACATCGTGATAGCACAATGATTGTGGCAAACTCGAAGAATTGCTTGATGCCTGTTGCATCATCCTTGTATATTTCACAAATATAATTAAAGCTTCCAGAAAATAGAAAATCTAGATGCTGTTTTGTGGTTTGCGGTGAAAAATATTACAGTGAAAAAATGAAAGAAATATACTGAGAAATTGCAATACTCACTCATCGAAGTTGTTCTTATTGTGCTAGAATAAGAAATGCCATAGTAATTAATCAGTTAAACATCACTGCTATTAACAGTCTTGGATGATGATCAAAGTTCAATTTTTAATGAAAGCTGCAGGTTAAGTGATTTTCAATGAACAGCTTTTGCAGAATGGTGAGGGCATCCACGGAACTCAAAAATTTAAAATGGTTAATTAATGTATCTCATCCACTTTTTAGTTTAAAAAGCAAGAAATATGAGCATGGGAGCTTTTATTTTTATGATGCTATGTATATCTGAAATTTTCTTTCTCGTGGAGTTCAGAAAATTCTATTTCAAATCTGCAGTAATATGCTATTTTATGACACTGGACTATGTCCATAGTATGTTCTTGTGTTTTGACAGTTGCAGAGCCTACCAAATGTGGCATGTAACAAAAATTGTTGTTTTTTTTTTTTTTCTGGAAATAGATGGTTTAAAGAAATCTTTTGTTTACAGCTTCCTGGAAAAGTAGAAGGACTAAAAGACTGGCTAGACTGGCTAACTTTGGCTTTTTCATGTTCACTTGCTTGTCTAAAAGTTTATGCCAAATGCTTCTCTTAACAGTCTGCAGAAAAAAGAGACAGAGTGAGGTTATAATATGGTGGTGCAGAAAGATATAACCAGTCAGGCTGTTGACCAGATTGTGTCACGTAGGTGCTGTATTACACGTTCTGACGTCTGCAGTTCTGAGCTATTAAATAATGTTCTGGTAAAAATTACTCAAGTTCGAGGTTAGTGAAAAAACACACAGTTTTCATGGAAGGTCAAAAAAGCCAATTTTCAGTGTATTTACCCCTTGAGCAAACTAATGCAGAACTAAGCTGCCTATTTTGTATATGTATGCATAATGTCTAGTTGACTGTATACTACTTTCATCCAGAGAAAGAGGAGAGGGGTGGGAAGGAAGGAATGGGATGGGGAGGAAAGACAGATACAAGTAATCCACAAGGGCTTTTGATAACTTCAGGTAAGAAATAAGCCTTTTCATAAGCATGGCCTGATAGCTTATGAACAAAACAAGAGAATCTCTTGCTATCTGCAAGGTGAAGGGAAGCTGCACAGGGCTGATGCATGCCTTTATGAATGACTTAGTCACTAGTGTACGTGTTTTGCCATATGGTGTCTGAACTTATACTGTATTTTTGTTGGAATCTATGTATCATCTTGCAAATGTTTTCTCTATAAACATTTCAAACAGTAATGTCTCTCTAAACATATTCACTTTAATCTTTGAGTGATCTGAAAGAAAAATGTGGTCTTCCAAGTTTACCTTTACTATTTTATATCCATTATAAATACTTGGTCATCTTGATGAAATGCGTTATGTCTTTTATGTGAAACACACTGGCTACAGTCTTCTCAGTGTTTAGCCAATGTTCTCTGGTGATCAGCTATTGATTTTGAAGACCTATAGGTTCTCAACTGTCTATGGTAGTTAAATAACAATTAAAACCTGTTACTGTTACGCTATCTGCTCTAAATCAAATTGTTGCAAATTCAGAATTGGAGTGCAGGTGAAATGAAGTATGAGGAGTTTAAGGTGAATGCCTGTGGCACCATGATATTTGTCTTGAAAAGATCTTTGTGATATACCCTATACTTAAAATAGAAAATACCACAAAACAAAAAAAAACCCTGCCATAATTTCAGGTGACAGAGATGCTGATTTAATATGGTTATGTAGCTTTCAGAAGAAAATATGTCTAGGAACAGCTAATGTATCTAAAAGAACGAGCCACTATCCAGACAAATGGAACAAATTCATGTGAATTTTATATGTCCTCTATGTTGCTTTTCTGCATGTTTTTAGGTAACCATCCCACAGGGCTGTGAAAATAGTAATAGAAAAGCTAATAACTCAAATTTACCAGACTTTTTCAACCGAATTTTCAGACTTTTTCAGTTTGGCTTCCAAAATGACCTTTATCTTTGAAACACTACTGAAAAGCAGCTTTTGTATTCATCGATGAGCAAAAGCTATTCTTCATTAATAGCCCAAAAAGGTGTTTTGTTTCCTAGTAGGAAAGCTTTACTTGCTTTCTTGAGTAAACACAGCAGGATTCAAAATCTGTTGTCCTACTCCTGCTGTGATGTTTTGTTCTACTTAGCTTGTGTGAAGAGGTAGAACTGAATAAATTAGGCACACAAATCAGAAGTAGATAGTTGTGTTAAAGAACAACATTTAGGAAAGTTTTTTTAATGATTCCCTCGTGAACAGAATCATATTTTCTCCATATAGAAATGTTTTGATGATATTTTTTGCCCAAAAGTTCCTGACACCTTTCTTCTCTCTTTCTGTGTTATCCCTTAACTTCTGTAAGTAGTGCTTTGCACTCCTTTTATCTTGATGCTATCATCTTTCAGCCATTTGGGAACATCATTTATCATTCCCTGCATCATTTACCTTCTTATACTTTGAAGTGTTGAATTAACTGTCACTGGGAATAGAAAATAGAAAATTTGCAAAGCTGCTATTTCATTGAAGTGCATGACTAGTGATTTTAGCATTTTTATAAAATTATAGGAGTTAAATTGAATCTAATGAAGTACAAAATAATCATGAAGTAAACATTTTGACCCTGATCTAGCATTCCTTTGGATCTGCTTCCTGAAGGCTATTGTCTTTCAGTGTCGTAATGTATATAAAGTTGAGTGATCCATTCAGAAAACTGCATTAAAATTTTCACTTACATGTTAATCGCAACCTTAGATTTAGTTTCCAAATTTCTCTCTCTCCTCAACAAGCAAGCTGACTTTTAATAACATTTTTGAGTCAGCATTTTGCAAACTCTAAGTAAGTAACTATTTTACAATATGAGGGTTTTTTTGGTGTTTCATTTGTGTGTGCTAAACATGGAAATGTCTCTCAAACTTAATACACTCACACAGATTCCTATATTGTCCCAGGCCATAATTTGAATCTAAGCCAAAATAATAACTATTCCTTATTCTTGTAGTCTATATAAAACACAATTAAATGGTCAAATTCCAATTCTCTGATGCTTCCAGCCTGCCTCATGACTCCACTCAGCACATAAAAGCACATTAGTCACAGGAGAAGACACCACCTCGTGAAGCAAGCCTATGCGGAGTGGGGAAAGGAAGAAGGGGGGTGGTTTGGGGAGGTGGCAGAGTTATAACAAGGTACTGAAGAAAAAACAAAAGCTTCAGCATGAACCTCATACTTCAAATACATTCCTACAGAACTGCTGTCTGCTGTGGGTAAAGTTTCAGCAGCAGCGTTGTGGCAACCACTTTCAACACTGGTGCCTTGTTGAGGGTTTGCAGTGTTCCCATGCCCCACAGTTTCACCCCACTTTCAGTCCCTCTGAATATAGCAATGTTTTTCCTCTACTTTTCAATTGTTTTTTTCACAAGGCTGTATAGGCTGTGCCAGCAGACCTTCATTTTGACCTATTTCCTCACTCAAGTCCTTTAAGTCCTATTTCCTTCCAGGTCTACAGACCAAAGGTTCCTATGTCAGCATAGCTGCGCAGCCCTCCTCAAACAGTTGCCTCTGTTTAGCCCCATCATATCTCCTAACCTTCCTTGATTTTTTGATTCAGAATGTTAGCTCCAATTTTAAGCTCTGTGCTGTAGATATAATGGCCTATGGACCTTTTCTGCATTTCAACTTGTTGGTAATTTCATTAAATATTGTGGAAATCAAAGCTCCTGTTGTGGGATGGTGAAAAATCAACTAGGAACACTGTAGATCCAGAGAGATTATTATCAAACGTATATTATTGGTCTAGAGATTAGTCTATGAGCAAATTTGGGCATTGTTGTGGTTATTTGATAGTTTCCATGAATGAGAATTGGTGGGAGATGAATCTGACTTTACTTGACATGTTTGCTGCAACAGATATCCCGTTTTGTGGAAATGCATACAGTTATTACAGTCCAATGTAAGTGCAAAAATGAGGAATATGTCAAGCAACAACAAAGTTAGTGTAAAAAAAATTCTTATTTTGTTTTACTAGACAGTGTTTTAATTGGGAAATTAAGACTGGATAGAATTAGCACTATGGAAATTAACTTCTGAGTTGAGCTGAACAGTGCTGCTATTTCCTGATATATGTTACAGACTTAATAAATCTGTATTAAAAAAAAGATATTTTGAGGTTTCAGATCTAATATTTTCTTGGATTAATATCTTTTTCATGTGGTGAAA
This sequence comes from Fulmarus glacialis, assembly GCF_000690835.1. Classification (NCBI taxonomy): domain Eukaryota; kingdom Metazoa; phylum Chordata; class Aves; order Procellariiformes; family Procellariidae; genus Fulmarus; species Fulmarus glacialis. The sequence goes on from NW_009215843.1 coordinate 27,563, forward strand.
GTTGGTGGAAAAAATTCTAGAAACCCTGACACAAGTTGTGATTGTCTAAAACACAAAGTCTAAACTCTGAAAGACACTGGAAAAACTACAAGTTTTAGAACTCAAAATTTGTTTCCTTTCTGTAACTAATTGTAGTTCAAAAATTAGCAACAAAAAGTAGAATTGCCCCGTCAAATTTGCCTTTTATTTAAATTAATTTGTATATTGTTTATTTTGCTTTTTTTTTATTCACCAGTAACAATTAGGGAATGTGTATATTTAACAAAATATGAAAATACCACTTCATAGCCAGCTAAAGTGAAACAATATTGCATATTGCCTTTGAAAAAAATCAGGAATAGCATCTAGAATAGGACACGGGCTTTGTTAGTGTCCTTACTTGTTCTTCCATCTCAGGAGACATCCACTGGTCCATCGCTGGCAGAGCCCGGCTTCATTATAATCATTGCACAATATATGTAGACAAGAATAACTGTAATAGATACGGACACTGCTAATGCTGTGTCAGAAATTCTGGACAATCTACTGTAACTCTTCTTGACTATACACTCATAAGGAAAATGTTTCAGGGATCCTTCTCAAATTCCTATTGCCGTAATGGAAACACCTAAGGAAATGGAAATTCTTTCCTGTATATGTGTTTCTGCAGTAATTCTGGAGCCTGCCTTAATCTTTGTCCTGGGAGATGGATGTTAGCGCTAGATGTGAGGCTAAACTCTCTTTGGTTTATATGCTCCATGTGAGGAATAAGTGGATGCTTGTTTATTTGTTGTTTCTGGAGATTTATTTGGGGTTGTTCTGAGGGGTGTAACCCTGTACAGCAAGGAGTTAAAGGGAAAACTGTAGCAGTAATATCTATTTCTAAAAGGAGTTTTTCTCCAATTATAAAACTATTACTGCTAGGCATTACAGATCTGTGACTTTCTCAGAAAGTAAGTTTTGTTTCTTTATTGTAAACAGCCAAGAGTCATTTAGCCTGGGAATGTGTTTTTCCTCATTCTTGAGATGATTTTTAAAGGTTTGTTATTGTTTGCTAAGCATTTTATCAAACTGAGTGTTCATGGCCCTTGTATAGGTTCCTGCCTAAAACTGTTACCACTAGGTCTTTTCAATAGAACAGCTTTCTGGGGCAAACCACTGATGCTGTCTCTGTCATTCATCATTTTAGACTGTAGATGATAACTTACAAAATCCTGGGATCTAGTTGAAAACTGTTTTAATTTGGGGGTCTAGTTTTAGTTTTTCTTGCCAATGTCATCCAAAGTAGCCTAGCAATTCTGAGACCAAACATACTGGTGCCAGTTGGAGAAACTACAAGAACTTACTTTTTTGCAATACTATTAGATGAACGTGTTGAAAAATGAATATTCCATAGCATAATTCATCAAAACTTCAAATGAACTGAACTCAACCATTGAAATACACATATTTTTACTCTACCACTGTAATTCCATGTTTTAGAGAGCCATAGGAATAATAATAGTTAAACTACTTATGTTTATGTGAGGATATCTTTCCAGACTTGAAGGAATAAGAAACATCTGAGGGGCTGTACAGTTCAGTAGTCTCCCATAAGCAGATATACCCATATGCATGAATCCACACGCATTTAATATTTCACTGAACTGAATTCCCATGAATTCTTATTGCACCAATTTGACATTTTTGTATGTTCATTATCCAGTCAAGCACTGTCAAATCACTGGCATTTCATAGCTCTTTGACCTAAAGTTGCCTTGTATTTTTCTTGTAATGGTGGTTCTGCTTAAATGGTGGCAGAGTTCTGCTTAGATATTCCCAGAATCACCTGACAGAAGAGGTCTACTAGTTTCACTAATGACGTAAAAGAGATGGGAATACCTTCTGCTAGGGGCAAGAAGGAAAGAAAATGAATTAATGAAGACCTTGAGTGGAAGCTAAGCTCAGGAGGAGATTAAATTGAGGTTTGTTTTGTTGCTTTTGGTTTATTAATAAACCCTAGAGGGAATTATGTTATTGTGAGTTGGTATTCTTAGCAGAAGATGAAATTTGTAGTGTATTCAAATGTAGAACTAAATCAGAAATAAACAGCTCAGCAGAAAGGTAGAAAATGGAAGAATTTTTGAAATGGCTGGTGGAACAACAGCTGCTGCAATATGAAAACTTAATTGTACACTGCCAGTACCGAAAAAGAGATGCTCATTCAGCATAGGGAGGAGTCCTTTTTTCTAGTTTTCAGAGGAGAAACTGGAATATGAAAAAATGCCTTACTGCAACGGAACTCTGCCTGTGTATACATCGTTAGCCTGGGTTCAGGGGTTCCAGTATGTAGTGTGCCTTTGCCACAAGGACTGTAATGAGCCTTCACATTGCTTTCACATTACTGTGGAGAATTTATTCAGGATCAAACCACTGGTGTAGACAGCAGAAGCCACTCAAGTCTCATACATTGTTGGGGACTCCCAGACACATCCACTGGTTCTATCCTGTCTGAGGGAATAGGAAGACTAATACTGGTCAATAGATTAGTCTGACGAGTATAATAGTGAAGACTACTGAGGTTTGAGAGAACTGAATTTAGAGAGGAAGCACAGACTGATTGTGTTTATGAAGGAAGATGCCTTCGTATGTGAACTGGCATAGACAATCTGTGTTTCCTCTCATGAAGGTATCTTCCTGAGTCATTAAGAGAGATGCTGATTACAGCACTCATCAACTGCAGTCCTTAATCAAAATGAATCAGTTGGAGAACAACTTAATTGCATTGGAGCAGAAGAAACTGAACTAAACTTTAGGTCATTTCTTTTTTTCTTTTTTTTTTTTTTCTTCTTTTTTTTTTTTCCCTAAACAGTGACCGCTGTGTTTTATGGAGCAGCCTGCTTCCCCATATTACATTCTATGCTTGCAAAATAAAACATTCCAATATTCAGATGGATAAACAGTTTCTTGAATAAAATGTCTTTGCAGAATTCCTGATAAGGTGATAAGGTAAACTCAGGGTTTTGTTTTGAAGTGCATAAAGCTCATGTAAACATGCTAATTTGGCTTTTGGAAAAAGCAGAATCTTCTTGCTATTCTAGGGGGAATAAAAGTCTAACAGAGTAAGGAAAATCTGAAAGGACGGGCACTTAGTGCTACACTGCATAGAATCAGAGTTCTGTATTGTTTAGCATGAAGATTACTTGCTCTGCAAGAGTGGAGGCTTCCTGATGTCAGACATTTAAGATGGTTAGTGCTTTTATAAATACAGATCTAAATAAATATAGGAAAGTATATGTAAATATAAATAAATATTTATTCT
>NW_009215844.1:0-14746 GCF_000690835.1 Fulmarus glacialis
GCATTCTGACTTGTTAAATTTCATCCCATAGCCCAATGTTCCAATCTATCTAGCTCCCTCTGCAAGGCCTCCTGTCCCTCAAGAGAGTCAACAGCATCTCCCAGTTTGTTGTTATCATCACCAAACTTGCTAATTGTGCACCATGTGCAAAGGTATAACTTCTGAACAGAAAAGACATCTCAAGGGAAACCATATCTATTTATGTTGAAATAATAAAAAAGTTGAAATGAGTGTTTTTTTTAAAGGTGGTATGGCATTCTGAAGATCATTAGGCTTAAGACTCACTTACTAGGCTAGTAAGAAACACGAGTAACTGAGAGGGTAATGTAGTAGATGTGGTGGTATGGACATTTAAAATTCTGTTTTTGTATCTGTTTTTAATTCAGTGAATTTGTGTCCTGGTTGTTGGAAATTGGAGAAATACACAAATCTGAAGAAGGTGTTCATCTTGGCCAAGCTTTATTAGAGAATGGCATTATCCATCATGGTAAATACAATTAGTTTTAACTAACTTGTTTTCAAGGTAATTGTTGTAATTAGAGTGGACTTAATTTTGTTTGACAAAAAGATGGTCTTGTTTGTTAATGCAAGATAGCTTGTTGAATCTGCATTATATCCTTGCAGGGACCTCATGGGGCCATTGTCCATGCCTAGCAGATTTACTGGGAGAGGCTCCATTGATTTAATCAGATTACCTCTATGCTGTTGGGATCACAGCGTTGCAAACAGGAACCTAGAGAAACGTTGCTCTTCTCTTGTAAACAAAAATTCTGGGGAAACAGAGAGCAGTAGATTGTTTTTAAGGATTTAAACCTTTTATTAAGGCCAGGCTTTTTAAGGATACGTGTTCAATCAAGAATTGTAGAAGTGAGTGAGTCACAGTCGGCTGTTGATAAATGTGCCTGCTCGTCTATTAGGTATTACAAGTGGAGCTGGTGGAATCCAACCTAGAACCCAACATTTTAATCTCTTAAATTTTAAGGCCCTGTTTTCACGACATTGCACAGTTACTAAAATTGATATTTTTATGCTGAAACTTTCAGTCAACTATCTGTGTTTAGCTCATTCTGGAGAGAAGTATCACTGAAATGATTCAGTTTTTTAGCCAATAAGAAGGTTTGATTTCTGAAGGTAATTTGCATTGGCATCATTTTTCTCTTACCCGAGCAGGTCCTCATCTCTGTCCCTTTTACGAGGAGGGACCCTTTTCCAACAGGATCATATAAGCGAACTGGAGAAACTTCTGTTTTTGAAGGCATGTTTGGCTTACAATAGATGCAGTCACTTAAAAAAAACAAGTAGTGAAACAGTTGTGAAGTTAGCTACTGTTCCAGCATAGATCCAGGGTGCAAACTTAGATGGAATCATTGATAATATACATTGTAATACTTCTATACTTCAGCCAGCAATGAATTTAATACTTACTTTTTAAGTTCTTTGCCATGATGTTTTCAGTGTCCTTGACTGGAAAGAAAGCGGGAGTAACAGTGCCACTTAGCTGTGTGCATTTTAAACATATGCAGAGTAGGAGGAAAAACATTAAGGTTATTCATCAGTAGTCATGTAGTCTTTAATTCTTTAATGTCAGTCTCCATGATTTTCCTCCACCGTCATTCAAATGTCAGATGCTATTATGTTTACTACACACACAGAATTGTTTTCAATGAAATGATTCTGTCGCCAAAGATTCTTCTCCTGATCTTGTAATTTATATCCCAAATACACTCATAGACTTTCTCAATACAGACTTAAATGAGTATTGTGTAATTTCATGACATAAAAGGGTAATTATATTATAGCATAGAAATGTGAGCCAGACATGCTGCTTTGAATAGTGGATCCAGCTGTGGTTCAATGAAAATAGAATTCTTAAAATAAAGTTGAATGAACCATCTGTTTTCACAGAGGGAGCAAGGGAGAAAGAAAGCTTAGCTGTTACTCACATTGCAAATGTTATAGAGGGCTTTGTTAGACTTTGCATATTCACTATGCTGGCCATTGTTTTCCCTGTGCTGGGCTTCATTCTAGCAATGCCAGACCCATGTTGTGATGGGCATTGTTTTACTTCCTGGTGTGTGAACTCTTGCAAGTAGAGAAGTTATGGGTTTTCCTCGTTTTTTTTTTTTTTTCTTTCCCCCCAGTTTTGCAAAAGAAAAAAATCTGTTCCTATGTTGCTATTCTAAATCCTCCTGATGGCATTCTTTAATACCTGAAATCACTTATATCAGCCAATGGGCTGAGATACTTTGTCCAGTCACTTGCTGCTGCTGATTAGAGATGGAAGCTTCCTCTCAAGGCAGTAAGGAGCTTTGTAGTTACAAAAATAATCTGAATATCAGATAGTATTAAAACGAATAGGTATTTACATGACCTGTGCAGTTTCTGGGATTGGTGTACCGATTTGAGTCAAAATTACCCTGGCCAAAAAGTAAGGGTAAAGACTAGTTTAAACCTGGATCAGTTCCCTTTTCTTAGTGTGTGCCGTATAAAAATCTATCCCAACATATAGGTACGTTGTTGGGAGTGGCATACAAAACAGCTTGGGGTTCCTTATTTTAGCGGTAATGGTGTGTTTTATCAGCTTTAAGTGTTTGAAACTATGGTCTTGCAAATGTACAGCTGATACTAGTTAAAAGGAAAGCTATACAGTAAGCTAAATGGTTTCATAATTTTTTGTTAAGGTTTCCATGTTAGTACGGTAGCTGATAGATCATCCATCCTTCATCTTGAGTAGAACAAGCCAAATCACGTCTATACCATAGAAAACACCCCCTTCCCCCCCAAACGAATAGTGATTTACAGCTTCCCTCACAGCATTCACTGGATATATGTGGTATTCTACACAACACAGTACAGTCGGGAGCATCCTTGTCTGGTTTCCTTGCTTTCTAGAGCTCAGCATGTGCCAGCTCTGTGGACCTGCTCCCCTAGTTTCTAGTGCACTGTATGTAAGTAGGGGCTGCAAAGACAGAGTGGTGCTTGTGTTCCTCAGAGGGCACAGCCTGCTCTGTTCATCATAGGCATGCAAGAAAGGAAAGGTGCTTTGTAGTCCCAGTTCCCTCCCTGCGCATCTCTGTAACGCGAGGAACAATTTGGCCTTAAGCAATACTGTCCTGGTGGTGATTTTTCTATTTTCTGTAGTTGATGGTTTTAAAAACCTCTTAATTTATGCTTATCTAGAGTAATATATTTTTTCTCCAACAGTAGGAAATTATTTTTAATTACAGAACTAGAAGGTATCTTTTTTTCTGAGTTAAATGGTCACAATCGATTAAAATTAATTTAGATAGTTATACTAGGCATTGTATGTGAAAATTTTGTAGTCTATATTTGATGTATTGAGAAGCAATGATATGTAAAGGAGCTTAGGGGTCATTTTCATAATCACCTTTGTGTGAACCATCAGTTCAAGGCAATTGGAGTAGCGTCCTGGGCTTTACTATTAGTAGATACATCAAATACAAGTAGAGAAGTTATTTTAACCTTGCACATGACACTGGTGAAACCACTTAATATATAAAGTCCAGTTTTTATGTCCATGTATCAGATGATGTGTGGAGATACTGAAGAGCTTGAAGGAGCTTTGCTGCATGAAAAATGATGCAGACAGAAGGCACCTTACTATACAAAGTTTATGGTGCCTAACTACATTTTTGAAAAGAATAAGGGATGGTGGTTTAATCACTTGGTATAGGAAGCATACACAGAAGAATTACCTGACACTGTCAGGCCTGTTACTCTGATTAATGAAGACATTACAGTAGCCTCCTTTATCAGTTGATGACATACAAATTTAGTTTCAAAATTAAAGCTTATATCTGCAAGCCATACAGTAATTAATACCAGACAGTTATCCTAGGATGGTGCTAGTGCCTAGTGCTGCCCTCAGCCATCAAATGAATCAGCTGTTTTTCAGAAAGACTTGCTGTAGCACTGTTTCCAGGAGAATTTTTGTATCATATGACATGACTGTTTTGACAAAACACTTGAAGTTGTGAGGTTTGTTGCTGGAATCACATGAAGATCAACTGTGAAGATCCTTTTTCATGAGTCTTTGGGGAAATGGATTATCAACACCTTCATAATGATTGCAAGTCTCTTGCTCTTAAGGCTATACATAAAGATGTTTCCTCTCCCTTTCCTCCCCAGTGCAAGACTGGTCAGATATGTTGTAGAGGGTTTGTATCTTTATTGACTTATTTGACATTGGCCTCAGCAAGAATTAGAACAGAGAATAATGTGGAACAATAATATGAATAGTTGCAAAAGAAGCTTTATTTGGCTATTTGGTCGATAAGCTTTGCAAAAGCTCTGAAGACTAGAACAGATTTGAGCGCCAAATTTTTCAGGCTGTTCCCTGCCTGTTTGTCTGTCTTATTCTTTGCCCTGTGACTTAAAACTGGTTTCTTGTGGACTACTTAAACGTTGTGAGAAATACTGTCACCAGTGACATAAAGGAGCTTAGGGCAGATGATCTAATTGGGCTTCCTGCCCTCCCTGTCTGAAATCTACCTATTGCTGTGTGATGGGCTGTTGTTAGAAGAACTTATGTTAGCCCTCTTCTCTCGTGTTGATTTCTTCAGAAAGTGACCTAATAATACGATTGGTTTTTTTTAATTTAGTTACAGATAAGCACCAATTCAAACCTGAACACATGCTGTACAGATTCCGATATGATGATGGAACATACTACCCAAGAAATGAGATGCAGGATGTGATCTCTAAGGTACAGAATAGAAGAGTTGCTATTATTAGGAAGAACACATCAGAAATGGAGATTCTGCTTGAAAAATAATGTAAAATATTATGCTAGGATAAATAACATCCCCTCACGCTTGCCTGTCTCTATATTTATGTGAATCAAATTTAGTTTTCCGTTTGTAAGGGAAGATTTTGGCTTGTTGTTACACATTTTAAATACAAAATTATAGTTTGTTAGTTTTTAGTTATTTTTGTTATTTAATGGTTTCATATGCAGGATGCATTGTCTGTGTTTCTGGGTAATTCTGAAGCTGGTGTTTCAGTCTATTGTATTTTTCAGTCAATTTTAAGAGATACAAAGCTCTTGGTTTCAATTTTCTCTTAAATCTGAGTGTTTTTTATTAGTGCCTTAACAAGGCAGTAAATTTGCAGTCACACAGATGTTTAAACACAGATAGGTAGTGCTATCCATCTACACTACTGAGCATAACAAAATGATTGAACAAAGTTGCCTTTAAACTCATTAATAAAGCTTTTCATGATTTTGAGACTGTAGAAAATGTCAGCATTTGGGGATTACATTACAATGTCATTCACTTTTCTGGTGGCATTTGTTAATGTAAGGTATATGTAGAAAAATCTTCAATACTGAACTACCAGGCACAGCAAAGTAGGATGGAATCAGATTTGACACAACTTTTAATTGTTATACATGGTTCTTTTTGCATGTTATAAACATAATTGTTTTTTGATAGTCTGCTAAAGAATACTAATGTGATTTCTTTTTTTAAATAGCATTTTCTAATGGTAGTTCCTTAAACTTCTCCAAATGTTTTATTTTTTGTTTTTCATTGAAAACATTTCCAATCTTTGAATCTTCTTGCATTTTTTTTTAAAGTTATTGGTTAATTATAATTTCAGTTTGTAAGTAAAGTATTGATGCATATAATCAAATGCAGTGTTTTTTACTTTCACTACTCACTTAGTGTGTAGAATAGCAACCAGTGATTGGGAAGACCTTAATGCATGGAAACATTGCTTTATCTTTCAGGTTTTGTGTTCTTCTCTTTCAAAGTACTATACCTTCAGAATTTTTTAATACTACCTTAAAGCTAATCCTTTTTGCATGTGTCTCGGTGAAGCTTAGATTAGACTGGAAATGTTTTATTTCTCATAATTTATTCATCAATATTGTTATCTGGAAATATTAAGTTTTGGCACATGAAAATATAGAGATATTTGAACAGACTTTTTTTACTATATAAATGAAGTGCATTTAAAACAAGCAGGCTTCCTTACTGCATCCATTCCTCTTAGGATCTCTGTGGTGTGAACGTGTGGTTAACTAACCTCATCTTTCTTTTTAACAGGGTGTACGACTGTACTGTCGCCTTCACAGTCTGTTTACCCCAGTAATTAGGTGAGTCCAATTGGGAAATCCTTAGAAAGTCATTCAGAAGAAGTATATAATCTGAAGATACTGTGTTTGAATTTAGGAACCTAACCCATCCTTTCAAGTTTGGTCTCTTGGGAGTAATCAAACAAGATTGAAGGGCTGTCAAGACAAAAAGCGTAACTGAGTCCTTAAATGCAAACTCCGTTCAATATGACTTTTTTTTACAGACTTTTAGAGCCTTGTAGGTCCTGATGGATATGCTTAGATGCTTACTGTGTGTATTAATACACACCTTTACTAACACTCCATTAGCTCATTTGGAGAGTCCCAGCTGTAACAAGACAACTGCCTTTATGCTCCAGTGACGTTATCGCCCAAGTAAGATATGGTCAGCCTCCTCCTTTCTATCTACACTGAAAGGTTTGACTTGCTTTTTTACTCCAGAGGCAACTTCTGAACCATTACAAAACACTCAATTCATGCTTTTACTAACTTGTTTATAAAATACAAGTTTTTTTCTGTTAGGCTGTTTTTGAGTTTTTGTTTGATTTTTAAGAATTGTTTTGTTTTGAACAGGGATAAAGATTATCACCTGAGAACCTACAAATCTGTGGTCATGGCTAACAAACTCATAGACTGGTTGATTGCACAGGCAAGTATACACCTTTGGGTTTATGTACATTTTGCATTTAAATTCTAATTTGAAAGGCAGTGATGTATTAAGCAGAATAACATACAAACGCTTTGTATAAGGGTTATTGGAACAGCGTGTGTAAGTGTAATCCTCTTAAACTAGTAAAGTAATGAAATCAGCTGTCGGCAGCCATGCTGTTCATCCCTTTTGTGCTTATCTTCCTTATTTGCAATTGAATTTTAAATGTTTTAATGAGACTTAACTTTGTGATTCAGCATGTAATATTGTTCATGGCTTAAAATGAAATGGGTAGGCTCTGAAAACTCTCAAGTAGTAACTAGATGGATAAAAGTCAGTACCAATTTGCTGTCATCAGTTCTGTTTTATTTTAAGTGAACTAGGAACAAGAACAGGGTAACCTGTTCACTCAGTCAACATGCACCAGTTTTATAAAATAAAAGTTAAAAAGTTTGATACTTTTAGATTTTATTCTGTTCAATTGTTATGGAGAATGCAGTGTTACTAAAATGTTTACATATTTATTTGTAACTATAAGGAGGTATAGCATATACACATGTATATACTGTTTTATATGTATGCTATAAATGTATGTATAAAGGTGGCGGTGGTAAATACAATCTACAACTATTGCTGGCCCTGTGAGGTTATGCCATTGTGCATAGAATCCATTTTGCTGCTATATTAAAATATTTAAAAAAAAATCTGCTATGGTTTAACAGGGGGATTGCCGGACAAGGGAAGAAGCTATGATATTTGGTGTAGCTCTTTGTGATAATGGGTTTATGCACCATGGTAAGTAAATACATTCTGTACAAACTATGCTTACCTTTTGTTTAATGCTATCTACATAGTAGGAAGGAAATGCAGGGCTGGTAAAGATATTCCAGAAGGGATAGGAAGTTGTTTCATTGTATTGCTGAAGAGATCTATGCTCCAATCTTCAAGAAAAAAAGTAGCTATTATATATGCTGAAAGTTATTTTCAGTCGATTTTATAACATACACTGAGGGCTTCATCCTCTGAAGGACTTAGGGGAGGAAGTTTTATTAGCCACTTTGAAAAAAATTCTTAAGCAGGCAATACATGTTTGCACAGACGAGACGATAAAAAATGAGGAAATATGTAGGAAAGAAAGGCATTTTTGGAGGAAGGAATAAAGTATGAAGAAGCATGACTTTAAAAAAGTGAAGTGGTAACAGTAGGAGAAAGCGGACTGTAGAAAAATAAGAAAATCATAAGGACAGCAGAGAATCATAGAAGAAGGGAGAGGAGAGCAGAGATATGTGCAGTGCCAAAAATGAGGTGAACAAAGTCACATTTAATATCATCAGAGGGAAGATTTCAGTGAAAAGATTGAAGCAGTAGGTCATTTACTGAAATGAAAACCGGAAGAAATGATTTGCTCATCAGCTTGTTCAGAGGAGGGAGAATTAACTTCCTCTCTGGCACTGTTCATTCTTTTTCCTTTGATTTTTAAAAATACAAACTGCATCTATCTGCTGTTCTACTGGCTTCCACATCCCCACCAAACCCATTTCTAATACTGAACCTGGCATACTTCACTGCCTAGAGAGTGCCAGATCTTGGTGGTGAGCATCTCCGGCAGCTGTCCAGCAGAACTTTTCAAAATCATGTTTTTAAATACATTTTAGGAAAAAAACGTGTGCTTGGCATTTTCACTAAAACCATATCAGGCTAATTCGTCTTCCTCAGCTTGGTGAAATCCCGATGTTGTAGTTGAAAATGAACTTAGTGATATCTGTCTGTAATGGATCCACATAAAATTGTTGTTTATGGTAAAATTAAGATTTCCCTAGATTCACACAAAATAGTTTGCTAGCATTTAATCTGTGTACACATGTTCAGTATTATGGACCATGAAAGACACAATATTCAAAAGTTCAAAAGAAAAAAAGGATTAATATGTGTGGTTTTGTATCATACAGTGTTAGAGAAAAGCGAGTTTAAAGATGAACCACTGCTGTTCCGTTTTTATGCGGATGAAGAAATGGAAGGGTCAAATATGAAGCACAGACTCATGAAACATGATCTGAAAGTAGTGGAAAATGTCATAGCCAAGTCATTACTGGTGAGTGAAACCGAATGATTGTGTGTTTTGATGACTAAAAAAATTGGTTGTAGTGACAGTAAATTAGCACTATGTATTGTTATTTAATGGGAATATACTTTAGTTCTTCTTAATGCCTTTCTGAACAATATTTTGAACAATTTTATTTTTCAGATTAAATCTAATGAAGGGACCTATGGTTTTGGTTTAGAAGATAAAAATAAGGTGCCAATTATTAAAGTGGTGGAGAAAGGATCAAATGCTGAGGTATCAAGTATTATAAATCATCTTCCCTATTTTATTGACTTGATCACAGGTATATGTTTTGTACATCAGTTGGGAAAATTTATAGTAGTAAAAGGTAAGAGTAACAACTTTCCAAGAAAGCTGAAGTTATGGATCTTTTTTTTCCTTTTTTTTTGTTTTTTGTTTGTTTGTTTTGTTATTTTGTTTTTGTTTTGTTTTGTTTAAAATAGAGCTCTGACCATTATCAACACTCACTTTCTGCTCAGGTAAATTGTTGTATTGAGTGGCGATGTAAGAGTTACCATTTTATTTTTATACATTTTATAATATTCCAGTGATGACATTAATCATGATTGGAATAAACATGTTTGGTAGAATACGAAATGAGTATAAAAGAGACTAGTATGCTAGTCTGTGAGTTGCACGTGGTGTATTTCATAATGAAGGATGTATCAAGCTTTGGATAAAGTCTAGAATTTAAGACTCTGAATAAATTACAGCCTCTCTGTTAGTATTGCTTTTGATGCTCTTTGAATAAATTCATATTGTTCTACTGAACTGCATGGGAATCTCTGTAGATGGAAAGATAAAGAACAAGTCTCCTCCATGAGAGAAAAATTTTAGGCATGGATTTCAAGGCATTCTAAATTTCATGGTGGGATAGGAATTTAAAATAAAAATAGATACAGCAAATCAATAATATAATACAGCCACACAGCTATGTCCAGGGTGATTTAGCTCTATTAGCTTTGCATAATTCTGTATTGTCTTTTCCAGCAGTCAGGTTCTGCCATGGTCTCAGATGGTGCTAAGGCTAACCTGTGCCCTGAGCTGCTCTGGGTACTCCTGCCATCTGAGCTAGTTACAGTTTCTTTCTTGTTTAGAGTTTAAAAACTGTGCAATTTGGCTTGCCATGCCTTTGGCTCAGGGGCCATGAAACTTTTAAGGATATTGTTTTGTTTTGGAACTTAATAAATAGTCACTAAAATATTCATCAGGTCTTTCCTTATGAAAAGAAGCTTTAGTTCCTTTGGAGAATGACGGATGGGCAAATTAGGTAACATCATAAAAAAAGTAAACTGGCTTGTTGAAAGCCGTTGTGTTAATTATTACAAATATTAACTGATATTGTAATACCATCATAAGATCTTGATTAAGACTGGGTCCTGTATTTAGGTCTCTTCAGAATGAGAGTTTAGTGTACCCTTCATGTCAATTTAACCAATTCTAGAAGCATTTTGTAGTGTAAGTCTTTTGTGCGTGGTATGTGAAGGAGGCATAAAGAATGTAAAGAAAATGTGTGTGTCATTATTCCTATTAAGGTTGCATGCAAGCAGAAGAAAACACAATGTTAGTGGTTATAAAAGGCAAACATGTACACAACTGTTATTGTTTTCTAGATGGCAGGCTTGGAAGTTGGGAAAAAAATCTTTGCCATTAACGGTGACCTGGTTTTTCTGCGACCCTTCAGTGAAGTGGATTGCTTCCTGAAAGCATGTTTAAACAGCAGAAAGCCCCTGCGGGTTCTTGTGAGCACTAAACCACGGGAGTAAGTTATCATTCCTTTGGGGGAATTTTTACGAAGTACAGTTGAAGAGAATTTTAAAAGACCAGTGGAACTTCAGACAGCACTACTGTAAAGTTATTTTAAATGCTGTATCTAATCTGACTTTGTAAAGTCAAGCAATTTGATCTGCTTTGATTTTGTTTTATTACATTTGTCAGCCAGCAAAAGCAAAACACAAGTGCTGTAGATCATCAGCTCTGCCACTTTAAATACATGCAGGAACTGCAAGTGTAAATGAGGTTTCCTTGCCTATATGGACAATTTTGATCACTTATCTCTCACTGTGTTTATTAAACAAGTTCCTCTATCTGGGGATTAGTTGCTGGTTTGGCAGAAGTCGAACTCTGTGATCTAATGGGCCCCTTCAGCGTGTGTGCTGATTGTGTAAACAGCAGGAACAAGTAAACAGCTCCTGATCTTTATATGGAGATGCATTTCTGTACACAGTTTTGACCATTCCTACTTGAATGCAATTTTTGTTACATAAAAGAAATACAAAGTGAGGCCTAATGGCTGGGTTCAGTAAGTATGTAAACAAGCATAGGCCTATTAATAAAGTTAATGCAGTTGTTACTGGTTTGTACATACCAAAGAAAGAGGCGAGTAAGAAACAGTGGTCTGGAGTGATTTTGATCAAATTTTGCAGGGTAAGGTGGAACCATCCTCTCTTACCAGGTAGCACGCACAGAGTGCCTTGGAAATGGCTCTGGTTCAGTAGTAGAATGGAGACGTATTTCTCCTGTTAATAAGCAAAGGTGTCTTGAGAAATACAATGGCACCCATAAAGGGGAAAAGAGCAAAGAAAGAAATATAGCATAAAGATGATCATCTGGAATGATACTCTAAAACAACCCCCAAACAAACAAAACAGCAACAAAAAAATCCCCCAAACCAGTAGATGATAGTGTTGTAGCAAGCATAAAAGGCATATCTTGGCCTTTCTTTAATGTAGATCTTGGTTCAACTTGCCAGTGAAAATGTGGGTGAATTTCGAGGTTGACAGAGATGATCTATAGAATGAGGAGTTGAAGAATTTGTTTCTCAGTGCTGCCTGCTTTTTGTTGGGAGTTGTGCTGCTAGCACAACTGTGTTGGCAGAAGAGACAATTCTCTCCTAAATTCTTAGCCTAAACTGCTAGTGATGGTCTTTCATAGCTCATTAGCATGTTCACAAAGCATTTTCAGAATGAAACCATATAGATAGTATCAACTATATAGATTGTATGTAACATATAAGTATACTAAGTGATGCTATACTTATGAAAATATTTCAAATGGAAATTTATTACTCTCAAGAATATTCTAATATTTTTAAAAAATTTATAGACTTCAGTGGGTTTGGGATCTCATCTCTGCTGATAATCATCTCCAAATGCTAAACATTATGTATATCAGAAAAAAATGAAAGTACACGAGATGATGCAATGATATAATTCAAAACTACCTGTAAATCAAGTTTATTACAGTCCAAACGTATTTTAAAATCACTTCTCTCAGCATCAATTTGAATTTGTCTGCTTTTGCACTGGCAGATGGAGCTGCGGGCAAAGATCCCTTAAAGGATGATGGAGCTGGCTCTGGAAGTAAAGGCTGCAAAGTTAAATCGGTGCACTGTTATGTGTGACCTAACTAGCTCTGATAAGGGCTAATGCAGCTGTGTTGCTTTTTCTGGAACCTGAGCAGATATCATGTGGATATGCTAGCTTACTTTGGGCGAGCTCAGGGCTTCATTTTAAGGAGTAATGTGAATTTTGATTCTCAGAACTGTGTTTTTGTTACTTAAGTTTGTCAGTAGGTTTATTACTGTTGCATTTACTCCAAGTGAGAGCATAGCACAATGTGCTTACAAATTATATGAACAGTAGTAGGCCGTTCTTGCTTTACAAAACTCAGTACTTTGCATAGTTGCTCAGAAAAACTGCAACAAAATATTTTTTCAATAAAACTCGCCAAGTAGGCAGTTAGATGTTAACAAATTGTAATATGGATCTAGTCTCCGCAGTCTTCTGCAGCTCATTTGACAAGGCCTGCCATGACATGCCTCTTGGCTGAGAGACTGCCTGCCTTCCGAGGGCTTTCAATGTTGCTGTGCTGTGGCAACTTACCCAAATCACAGTCCCTTTGGGAGGAATTTTAAAGCTATGGTGGTGCTTTGGTCATAACTGACATACTGAATTTCCCTGTGAAATAGTATTGCCTTCCTCTGATTGGTTTTGGAATCTCAGCTTGCTCTTATTTCTGATGTCATTGATGCAGAGTATCTGGAATATGAATGGTGCTGAATCTGAAACTGTGAATTGAATTAAAGTGTGGAGTCTTACACCCTTCTAACATTGCTGTCCGCTTTTCTCTTGAATAACAAAATGCAACCTTTTGCTACATTCATATCGAATCTTTGCTTGTATCAGGACAGTGAAGATTCCTGACTCTGCAGATGGACTCGGATTCCAAATCCGGGGCTTTGGCCCATCAGTTGTCCATGCTGTTGGGAGAGGTAAGCTGTAAGAGCTGTCAATGGTACTGGTAAATATACATTTAATTACCTAAATGGCGTGGCTGATAGAAATTAAAATTAGGTCCAGTGATTCAGCTTAGATTTTTTTTTTTACCCAAAGTAACAAACAATATTAAATAAAACCAAATAAGATTATTTTGTGTTCTTATACTTTGTAAGCTTTGGATAGATTTTCTGGCTATTTTAAATTTTTTTTTTTTTTGATGTGTTTATACGAATGTAGGAAAGTTAAGTTAAGGCCATGCACTCTTTACAGGCTGAGGAATAGCTGATGGATGCAAAATCACCTTCTCCAGTGAATGGGTGTTGGGAACGGCTCATTTCCTGAGCATTAATTTGATAGGTGGCCATGTGGTTCTGCAATGTTCTGAAAACATTTTACAGAAAATGCACTTTTCACAAATCTCTTCAAGGGTGCTAGTGACCTAGTCTGCCTTAGTAATTGCAGGTGTTTCCTCTAAATACTGTTTTGTCCATTTTGTGATGTGATTGTCAAACGCTTGCCATCCCTAACTCAATATGTTCTTGACTGGTGCACTGGTGATAAAAGAAGTTGAAGCGTTCTTTGTTGCTGTCGCATGTTGTTAATGGTAGAGGCAGCTAACACTGTATTTTCAGCTATTGTGGGGCAGTTATGTCCTTTTTCCCCCTCCTCCCTTTGTAATTGAGGAATTTAAAGTGAACTGATCTGCAAAGCAGCCAGATTTGAACAGAGCTTGATGACTTTTTTCCTAGGCTGTGGTGCCAGAAATTAGATTTTCAAGAGAAAGTCTAATAAACTACAGCCTGTTGAGCTGATGTGATAATTATTTCTACACCTGGATCTCAATTCCACTGCCTATCCTTATTCATTAAGCACATACTTTATTCCAATTAAATCAACAGTATGTAAGTGCTTGCTTGTGTGGTTTGCTAAACCTGAAAGATTTTAAGCATATGCTTAAATACTTTGCTGAATTGGGACCTTGGGTTATTTGAAGAGAGGTTTTTTTTTGTTTTTTGAGAGATATTTAATAAGGCCTATTTAAATGTTTATTTTTAAATCCTTCTTTTGGGGGGGATTGCAATATCTGGTAATGGTGTCATTTCCAAAGACTTTCTTTGATACTAAATTTAAAATGCAGCTACCATCTAACGTGATAGTACCTAAAATGAGGGGAATCCAGGTATATTCTTTAAGTTATTTCCTTGTCAAATATGCTCCGCTGACAAGTCATGACATAGCTTTTCTATTTGTCAGCACTGCAGATTCAGTCTAGCCTTTTCTTTCATAGCAGCTAGCTTCTGCAGCTCAGCCCTTGCAGTCTCTAGGCAATAGATTTTGAATTCCCTGGCACCTTTGTGGCAGTATCAACAGGGACATAAGGAGGCGAATGTTCAGGTAGCTGGAACTAAGGTCATACTCCAGTGGGCTGTCTTTCAGGAGTGGGCTTGAGTCACACTGAAAAGAGCTGGAGACAGCTGCTATTTTTGTAGCACCTATTCAATGTATAGAAGATTTTCCCAAGGTGGTTAGTCCATTGTGAAAATAAATTGCTGAATCATATATTTTATGTTGCTCAAAGAGAATGTTGTTCCCCTCCTCCCCCGCGCCCCCCC
>NW_009215844.1:14771-40521 GCF_000690835.1 Fulmarus glacialis
CCCCCAATAATTAAATTTGAGATCTCCTACTTGATTATCTTTGGGTATTTTGATTAAAGCTGTAAGGCACTCTGTTATAATTAAGTTGGTAAAAAGATTAAAATAAGAACAAAAACCTTGGAAATGCCTTTGGATATTTCACTTAATGTTTAACAAGAAACCCTAGTATGCTCTGATACTTCTTTGTGAATTGTCAGAAAGCTTCTCTTTTGTATGTAAAATAGAGTCACCTGAGTAGTCAAGAAGCTTATAAGCTTGGGGCATATAAAAGAATTCAGAATAAAAGTGATCTAAGTTATAATTAGTGAGTAGCTAGAGCCTTTTTATCCTTTTAAAATCCTTTTCTTTAAGACAAATTTTCCACATTTTCATATTACTAATCAACATTTGTTTTATAAAACAGCCTTTAGGAAATAGTCTGGTCTCTTTTTATGGAATCATCTGCTGGGGAACTCCGTTTTCTTGGAGTCCAGCTGACTGCAGAAGCACCCTGTGATCAGGGGAAGTATATAAGAATTGGTGAGAGCAGATTCTGATTAAAAAACGAGGCTTTTGGACTGTAAGCTTTAAAGGAGATGTTTAGGAAAAGAAGTCTATTAACTATGTTGGGTTTTTTTATAGGAACAGTGGCAGCTGCAGCAGGTCTCCACCCTGGCCAATGCATAATCAAAGTGAACGGAATTAATGTCAGCAAAGAGACTCATGCAAGTGTTATTGCTCATGTCACGGCTTGCAGGAAGTACAGGCGGCCAATGCAGGTACATCTCACTTGGTACCCTTGCAGATTTTCTTCTAAATTTTTTTTTTTGGTGAAAGTAAACAGTGTGGTGTCCACATATCTGTTGTGTTTGAGTATGATGAGGAGAAGGGAGTGGTGAATAAAAGTGAATGCAAACCAGTTGAATTGTAAAAGCTGAAGATTGCTCAATATATTGCTGATGTTCAAAGTCTATTTAATTTCTACATTGAAATAGACCTAAGCTTATAGCAATTTTTTTTTCCTATGGTATTTTTAAAGGATTATTTCATGTGTTTCTGCAGTTCTATGCAGAAAGCATTACAAGGTGTATTCTCATCATGATGGAGAGGGATTTACACAGCTTACTGCCTGCTCAGCAGCATGAGAAAGCAATGCAAAAATCTGATCTTCTTCCAGAATTAACACTTCAGCACATAGAGAGCAGAGTGCACATATTCCATCTATAAAAGTCTCTGTGTTCCTGTTGCATTCCAATCTTGGCCATAAACATACATTCAAAGACCCAAGATTTCACTTTTTTTAATATAAGCATGCAATTTTTGTTATCTTTTTCACATTAGCATAGGAGAAAATCAAAGGCTTCCAAGACACAAATTTAAGGAAGAAAACCAAAACCAGCTGGATTCTATAATGTAATTTTCCAAGTCCCTGCAAATTTTTCATAAACTGTGAACCAATATCATTAATTAACTTCACAAACTCCAATGCATGTTAATTGAGAAGAAAAATCCGATTAAAATCAAAAGTGAAATCCTTCTCCCACACCTACTGCATAGATATGAGATAAGAATTGTAAGTAAGAGTTAGTTAGAACTGTGTCATGCAAATACAGTCTTTATGAAAATGTTTGTCTGGGTGTTTGTGTTGAGACTCTTAATACAGAATTGAAGTTGTTACATAGCATAGCAAGATCAAGGTCACCTATTCTTTAAAGGAAGATGTGCTCTAGTAAAGAGAGGGTGCTTTGTACACTAATAGCAAAACTGGCTAGAAAAAAAGACAAATTAAATTCTTTGTAGCAGGTGTGTTCTCTCTGTGTGTAAGTCTGGAGTTCCTAGAGAGATTAGTGACATCCAAAGAGGATTGATTAATGTAGGCTGGCATGAATGCCTTGACATGCAAAATTACTCTGTTTTTTTAATCCACTTGTTTAGTATGTTGGAGTACATAACTGTTTTTCCTATACGGAGTATTTATTTCAATCTAAAAAAGTAGCTGATCGTAATTCAGCAAATCACAAACAACTAAAATCCCCCAGACTGACAAGAAAATCTTCATTTAGGATATAGTGCTATCAAATGCTATGGGAGAACTGTCTAGACTGAAATAAATGGCAGTATTCTTACTGGTGTCAAGACAGCTGAAATTTCATTTCCTATTCAGAAATTTGGGTTTTTAATTATTTGGAAGATGACTATGGATTTCTCCTATTTTCTAAGTACAGTGCATTAGTCTATCATTTAATTAACACGAATATTGCAGTCTCTTCTGTGGTTGGCAATTGCATAATTGAAAGGGGGTCTTTTTCTGTTTCCTGTATAATCCACTTCTCAGGGTGAGGAGTCTCCCTGCTGGCCTGCAGTGTGAAGTTTCATTTCAGATTCTTGCAGTGTGAATAACTGTGTAACTTCTGTTGGACAATGTTTATATTCTTTCTGTCTTGTCTGGATGAAGAAAATTGGAAGCAGAGTTTACTTCTTGGAATTACGTGCAATTTCTTTGTGGTGATACTAAGCATGATGTGACAGATTTATGCTTAGTTTGTGCCTCTCTAATTCTTCTGGAGAACATTGCTCCAAATCATATTGCATTATATCTTGTGTTAACTTTTGAAAGAGGGACTTCCAGTTTAAGTAGTTAGTCCTTCCATTAGGCCATATTAAGTTCAAATAATGAAGGAACCTTTTGACATAATGTGCATAAATCTCCTATTAGAGATTGGCATGGCAGTCTTAATCCTGCTGATCGAACCTGTAAGACTCCATAAATAAGCAGCAAGCTTTCAGGTGTATCTGCAAAGAAGCATGGGTTTCAGAAGTGTTTCTGTCGATCAGCTTGTGCACAGGTGTCTTCCAACAATCAACGGACAGCTCTGAAAGTTAAGCTTCCTCATTAAAATATTTCAGTGCCATTGAGTGAAAAGTAAAGCATGGATGAGTCTAGGAAACCTAGAGAGAAATAGTACCTTAATCATGCAAAAATTTGGTTATCTATGATTAATGGGATAAAGATAGCAGCTGAATATTTTATATTAGCAAAGCATAATTGGATGTACTTGGCATTTTGCTTGAAAATTGTAACATTCAGCTTAAACTTTTGCTATCCTTGCTTAACTTTGAATTCTTCCACAAACTTCTTTTTAAAGTCTATTCAGATTAGTCATAACCGTGTCATTTATTCTGCTGTAGCTATTGGAGAGGGAGTGATTAACTGACTGTCAAGCTTCTTTTGAAGTGTAAGGGGAAGAGAAGAGTAGTCCGGAGATGCCATTCTTGATAGGCCCTTCCACAAAGATGTGATGGGCATGTGGCTGAGTAAGCGAGGGGGGAGAACAAGATGTAAGGCGTACACGTAGCTTCTGCATAGGTGGTATGACCAAGCCACTGTTCCTGTGCTCACATGTCACTCAATGACATAAGATGCTGGACTTTTGGGGCCTGTGATTCTGTCCCTCTTGGTTTTGCTAATCTGGGGGAAAAATAAAGAACATCTAGTAAAATAACTGTAGTAAAGGCAAATATAAGTAATGAAGGCTGTAGTGTATATTATTCTTGCCAGTGACACGTGAGTGATAGATTAACTGGACATACTATGTCTTTGGTTGGTATTCCATAATATTTGCCAGCAGATTTATGGACGCATAGCAGATTTAGCAAGGCAAAAATTGGTTCTCTTTATTTTTTCACGATTTCTTGTCTCAAATATTTTTCAATCTGCAGTTTGATTTGAAATGTCTTAAATTATTTTTGGCAAAGACATGAAACTGATGGATGTCATGCTGTCACAGATTTCATACTGTCTCATGACAGTATACTCTGAAATAAAAAATAAGTTGATGAAATGCTTCAGATGGTTTTAGACAAAGCCAAAATTCTCTGTAATTTTCAAACTATTATTTTTAACTTGGAGCTCAGAAGGCAATAAAACTGATAATAATCAGGGAATTAAAGCAACTATCTCATGTTTGAGAGCAGTGAAATAAGTTGCTATCAATTGCATGTGCAAAGCTTTTCCTAGCTGTCTTTTTTGTTGTTGTTTTTTAGCAAGATTCTATACAGTGGGTTTACAACAGCATTGAAAGTGCACAGGAAGATCTTCAGAAAACAAACACCAAGCCCTCTGGAGATGATGGAGGAGATGCTTTTGACTGCAAAGTGGAAGGTATGCAATGCTTGTTTTGATTTTGTTGTTGCTCAGAACGTTGGTGTAGTAGCAAGGAAGATACAGGCAGTGGTTTTGTTTTCAGAGAGGAAATTGCAAGCAGACCGTAAGATGTGTTTTATGTAAGGATTTGCTTTTTTATGTATTCTAAAAATGTACATTTAACATGCTGTTCTCTGAAAATTATTATATTTCCCATTTTGAGAAAAAGCTTCTGTGTAACACTTTAGGGAAAATCTGTTCAATTTTCATTCATAAAATACATAATCCTAGGAATTACCTGATTTATTTTCACCACGAGTAATCATTTAAGGCTAAATTAGATGTGTTAGTCACTACTGCATGAGAAATAATGAATCAGCTATCCTTCAGAAAATTTTCAGGCAATTAACATTTAGATAAAGCTGCATTCATATGCATCATGGTAATTAAAGAGACAGTTAACATGTGAACTGTATGTTCTCTGGGTAAATGCTGATATTGTGGTTTCATTTCTGAATGTTGATACTTTTCATGGTCATTTTCTTCTAGTTTATTTAGAAGTTCTCAGTTTTCCCTTTTTTTGTTGCTTTTGTATGTCTCTGAATTATAAATGAAATTGAATTAGTCCCCTTCAATAACTGTTTGTAAAGAGAGACTACTGTGACTTGTCTGTTCATGCCTCTTTAGCAATCTAGTATTTTAGCATCCATAAACCTACTGGTGTTTGGATTTCTAAATCATTCAACTGGTAGCTGGGGTTTTTGATTAATGTTTTTAAATAGAATGATCAGAGCATACCTGTTCCTAGAACGTTTGCCTATGTTCTTTTTAGTTTGTTTAATGGCCAACCCTCCTCAACTGATTTGTGTTATTTTCTTTATTCTAGAGGTAATTGACAAATTTAACACTATGGCAATAATTGATGGGAAGAAAGATCATGTGAGTCTGACTGTTGACAATGTTCATCTGGAATATGGAGTGGTTTATGAGTATGACAGCACAGCTGGAATAAAGTGCCACGTGTTAGAAAAAATGATTGAACCAAAGGGGTTTTTCAGCTTGACTGCAAAGGTATGAAGCAATTTTTGCGTGTGTTACTATGCTTAATACCAATGGAGCAACATCTGTCTTTTGCTTATTCTTAGGATTATATGTATTTCATTTAATATCTTATAATTGGTCACCTTTCTCCCTCTGATATTTTGGAGGATGATTGTGTGCTGAGGAAGCAAACTAGGTTATGGTGTGATTATAAATTGAGCCTCTAAAGTGAAAAAACTTGAAGAACTTTAAAGTCTTCCATTCCTCCTGCCCCTCTCCCTCTTATCTTAATTATCAAATAAAACTTGAAAGAAAGTCAAAGACTTACTGAAATGTCAAAACTTGGTGAAGGTAGGCTGTAGTTTCCAAAAGTTATTTAATCTCATCAGAATTGCATGTGCAACTTTTAAAATTTGTTTCAGTAAAAGGAGTAGCACAACATTTTTTCTGTGTCTGAAAGTAAAATAAAGCTGTGCATCTACAGGCGCACACACTGGCAAAATCACAGAGGAAGAAAAAAACAAAGTGCAACTTAGAGTTTATTTTGGAGTTTTTATTTTGTGAATATTTCCAAATGGTAAAATCTGTGATTGCTGTGAATGGGATGTGAAATTTTTTATACATATCTGGTATTGTCTGGGTCAGATTGACAAATAATGTAGTAATACAGCTCTTTTACTAAGTTTGGTTTTATCTTTTCACACACATATGCATGCTAACAAAATACACTTAATAGAAGTATGAAAGCCCAAACATTTGGGGAGTGTATTGATATCTGCAAATTTCTTTTTCTGTTGATCTTTCCATCAGAAGTGTAAACTAAAGTACTGATCTTTTACTGAAATGACTGAGGCATGGGTATGTGTTTCTTTTCCCTGACTTCACTTTGGAGCAGGTCAGGTTGACAGACAGGGGAGTATGTTCTTGCGCCAACATCACGAGATGTGCAAGAGCTGGTCTAGTCAATGCTTCAAGTTATTGGGCTGACAGATTTTAATTCTTGCTGTAACTACAATTCCATATAAGATGTTTAAGGTATTATTTCCTGACTGCTTAAGAAATATTTTTCAATTTTTGTACATGGAGTAGTTAAGTAGAAGTACTTCCAGCACACTGATTCTGGCCTTAAATAATGCAGTATCATCACCCTTAGTGTTTAGGCTGGCTAATTGAATATTTAGAAATGATTAAAAAACAATAAAGAGATGTAATGTGACTATGTTAGAATAATATAAAGTTTATATCAAGTGATAGTGGTCTAAATGACTACAAAAGGTCCACCGGTAGAAAAATCAGGTCCCTTAACTCAAAGGCAATAATAAAAATTGTAGTGGCACTTCATCAAATATAACTGTCTGCCAATGGTTTTAAATACTCTAAACATAAACTTCTCTGTGCATTCAGTGGGGTCTTAGGCATCTCTCCATATGCTTCTTTCTCTCTTTGGTGTGCATTTATTGTTGCTTTACATTTTTAAAGATCTCCATTCTGCATCATATGTAGTAGGGGAGTGAAGTAATCCTGGACTGCTTTGGTATATTGTGCAAATCTTTGTGTTAATTATTATGATGAGAAAGTATCCAAAGTTGTGCTGCAAAAGTTACTGGTTCTGAAAGCACTTATTTTAATGTACAGCTGCAAAAAACCCCACTTGAATTATTTAAATTTGTATTATTAATTAAACCTGACTTAAAGGAAACTTAAAAATCTGACCAAAGCAACTGGGGTGTTTTAATACAGTAATTAAACACTGTAGCAGAAGAGTTAAAGACTTTCCTTAAATCATCCTGCTGGGGACCTAAGAAAAAAATTCTCTCAGGATCTAGTCATTTATAAACTGTGACTTCTTAAAAACTTCAGATTTTGCACTCCAAAATTTCTGTATGTTGTCATTTTTTTCTAAACTCCTTGGTCAAGCTTATAAATTGTATATTACGTCTGTGATGGTGGCTACTGTATTAATGAACTGTAGCCAGAAGTGAATTACAGACGTAAGTCCCATGATGGGTTAATACTGTATGCGTTGTTTGTCCAGACGACTTTGAGTATCTCTAAAATGTGAGTCTGTTCTTATTTAGGTGGCTTAATCTGGATTTTGAGTGCCTTTGTTAGAAAGTTATTTTGGGTGTGTTTTTCAAACGCATCTTCAGAGTTGGACCTAACCAGCAATAGGCATTTCCCAAGTTCGTAACACAGTGAATTTCAATGCCTGAAATGTAACTCTAACTCCAAAAAAAGGGCTATATACTACCCTCATCTCTTCAACATGCCTTTTTTTCAGTTTTCTATCACCATCATTTGCTGGTGCTATTTCCATCATAGCAAGACTTCAGTCTTTGCTGGGCAGTATAGCTTATTCTGTTCCCTATTTCCTGTTTATATATGCAGAATGTACAAGAAGATAGCACTCCGTTTTTTTGTATACTTTTTCAATGTGTTAGTATCACTTATACTGCCAGACCAAAGTTCTGCTACAAGTAATGAATTAATTCATCAGCTTTGCCTAATATGTGCTGTTCAAGTAAATACAGCAGATAATGTATTTCAGAGGAGCCATAGTGGTTACATTAGTAGGAAATCAGTAGTAAATCCATTACTGGACAATATAATGAGAAGCCAAATAAAAGTACTTATTATGGGTATAACTTATGCAGGGGATAGATCTAAAGAAACCTCTTTGCTTCCCAAGTTTCATTAATTGTTGTTATGCAGCATTGCCTGTAATGTTAAAAGGCAACTGATTATCAGGCTTTTCAGCTTCAATTATAAGGGATGATAAGAAAGGGGTTAAGCAAGGGGTTATCTTAGTCATCTTATTTCATAATGTACTGCTCTTGTTTTTATCATCTTAGATTCTTGAAGCACTGGCAAAAAGCGACGAACATTTTGTGCAGAATTGCAACAGCCTCAATTCCTTAAATGAAGTGATCCCCACCGAGCTTCAAAGTAAATTCAGTGTCATTTGCAGTGAGAAAATTGAGCATATCTACCGAAGAATCTCTAGTTATAAAAAGGTATGACCGGCATGTCCTAAGCTTGGTGATAGTTGTCTTTTAAGGGAAATAAAGGGGAATGACTCTTCAAAATGTCTATTGCAATGACAAAAATATGGTTGAAAGTTTAGCTATTTTGAGGTGTGAATGCCTAAACTGAGTAATTGCATAAATTGTTTTCAAACCGTACTCTTTATTATCCCTTTTTTAGACACTGGTAGATCGTATCCTTTCTTGTTTGCTGTGTTCAGTTGTAGATACAATCAACTGCTTATTTCCCACAAAAGGCCCAGCATTCTTGTAAATGCCTTAAACCAATACTCTAGTGAATTTGCAGATGTTAACCAAAAATGAAGCAATAACAGCGGAATTGTTTTTGTCCTTCTAATGCATCTTAATTTTAAATACCAAATTGTTACCCTTTCATTCATCTTTTATGCCCTTTAAATTGGTATGACTTTTTCTAGCATAACTTAATAGTAATAGCTCTGTAAATTGTTAGATTAACTTGGGTTAGTAAAACATTATAGCATGGAAAAAAGGCGGAGGTGCTGACTTTCATACACTTGAGATCTAAATTAATGAGATGTGAATGAATAAATAACCTGGACTATGACCTTTAGTTGCTGTCAGTGTATTTCTCTATAGTTGTTTAGCTAAACAGGGCATAAATGAATCAACCGTTTGCCAATTTGTTAACGCAAACTTATTTTCTCATCCTGGCTTCTGGTTCCTCTCCCATACAATCTAATTCTTGGGAGTTTGGAACTAGTTTGAAGTAGGCCCAAAATGGCTACATAGAACTGTCTCTGCCCTGTCTTATCTCAGTTGGGTATCTGAGTTGTGACATTTACAAACTGGTCTGTTCTGAGAGTTAATATGCAAAAAATTGAAAAGTAGAAAAAGAAAAGGAAAAAGAGGTTCAATGTAGAAACTTCACATAGTTCTAAAAGTTGCATGGAAATGAACAGATAATATTTTCTTGTTTTTCAAAGGAAAAGGAGGGAAAACTGTAAGGAAAACCTGTAGCTTCAGTAGGATGAAGGCCAAAAAGCGGCTTTCCAAAGACTTTTCAGGGTGCTCTCTGATAAGAAATGGAATAAACTGAGGAGTTGAGTCACAGAAGGAGACATCAAAAGGATTCTGATACTGCATTACCAAACAGCCGATCTCTCCGTTGTTTGCCTGAATTATACACCTCCGTGTTTTCAAATTGATACAAATCAAAATATCTTTTTTAAAAAACAAATTTGTTAGTTTTAACATTAATAGTAGTGTATTTAGAGTTCAAGTAACATGTAGGTGGTTTATACATTTCCCGTAGCCAAAAAATCTGAGCATGATATACAGTCTCTTTACAGGAGGCCAAGACAATAAACGAAATTTTATTGTGTTATGCTGGATATGAAATGAACAGCCTTGGGGAAGTTTTCATAGTGCTTATACTGTCTAGAAGCAGATATTGCTGATACAAACTGCATTTTCAAGCTCATCTGCTCAAAAATCAATAGTTTCACAGTTACAGCTTTTAATGACAATTAGTAACGCAATGAATTTCAGGAATAGATATGTCGTTTTCTTGGCAAGGTAAAGGTAACCATAGTTACAGGAGACTTTCAGAGTGCCTGAGCCTGGCTTGGCTCCTGGTTTCACTGTGAAAGTTCGAATTCTATAAATAGAAACCCTGTAGATTTCTGCAGTTCCTACTATTATTATTATCAGAACATTTTGCTCGTAATAGACCATGAGTCCAGTGCCATGAGTCCCAGATGTTTCTCAACACATATATGAAAAGAATTTTGGGTCTGACTTATGACCTGATTAAATCGTAGCCAGGCATTTGGTCTCTCTGGAGCAGGATGTGTGGGAGATTGAGATGTGAAATATGTACTGCTTGCAGGAACATTTTCATCGTTGAATGTCCTTAGTGCCCTTCTTAACTATTTGTACATTCTTCAGCCTTTGAACAATTCCATAATTGGATTTCTTGTAACCTTCCAGATCTTGTTCTGATACAAAGATTTAAATGTAATTAATCAGTCAAATGTTCATTAGGCTGAAGTAATATGACACCAAAATAAACAGAAATTTAAATCCCAGCACAAAAACCTGTTATTACTCAAAAGGGACATACTTTTGTTCAACTGAAGTGTTAGTCAAAACTTGACTGATTGAATTTGTACTGACATTTATTAGGGATTGAAAATACTCTTATGCATGAGCTGAGGTAGGTCTGTGCAATATTTTGACTGGAGAGATACTGTGATTAAAATACCAGGGACTTCAAACTGATTACGTCTTTTCCAGAAAAAATTCTCCCCTAACAACAAACTGCACTGGAAAGGACACATTTTGACAAAAATCCTACTTGGGACTGACAAGTCTCTTTTCCAATGGGAGAGCTTGATCTCATGACTTTTATGATTCTGAAGTAGGTGTGTTTTCCAAGTGTCCAAATTTAGTACAGTTCAGTTTTAGCCATTTTCGGTTGACATCATCAAAAACAAATAACTCGGCCTGTTCAAGAGTGTGCACAAAATTTCAGTGTAATAGTGAAGGAGATGTAGCTAAGCACTGTTTTAGAATTAGACCATAAAACAGAGGGGGAAAAAAAAAGTTCATCATTGCTAGCTGATATATGGGGGAGAAAAGAGGTGGTGGACTAGCAAAGTCTGTAAAATACGGTGTTTGCAATTTTTATGCTCTAATGTTTATCAGCTTCACAGAATCACTCAAAATCACATAATGGTTGAGGTTGGAAGGGACCTCTGGAGGTCCAACCCCACTGTTCAAGCAGGGCCACCTAGAGATGGTTGCCCAGGACCGTGTCCAGATGGCTTTTGAGTATCTTCAAGGAGGGAGATCCAACAACCTCTCTGGGCAAGTGCTTAGTCACCCTCACAGTGAAAAAGTGTTTCCTGATGTTCAGAGGGAACCTCTTGTGTTTCGGTTTGTGCCCATTGCCTCTGGTCCTGTCACTGGGCACCACTGAAAAGAGCCTGGCTCTGTCCTCTTTGCACCCACCCTTCAGGTATTTGAATACATTGGTGAGATCCCCCTGAGCCTTCTCTTCTCCAGGCTGCAGTCGCAGCTCTCTCAGCCTTTCCTCATAGAATAGATGCTCCAATCCCTTAACCATCTTAGTGGCCCTTCACTGGATTCTCTCCAGTATGCCCATGTCTCTCTATTTCTGGGGAGCCCAGACCTGGACCCAGTACTCCAGGTGTGGCCCCACTAGTGCTGAGGAGAGGAGCAGGGTCACCTCCCTCCTCCTGCTGGCAATGCCTCTCCTGATGCAGCCCAGGAAACCATTAAGGAGGACTTCATCCTTCCTGACTATGAAATTAATAATTCATAGCTTCCAATTCTGTCTTTATTATAGCTTCAGGCAAAAATTTCAGAATTTTTTACAAGACATTGACTTGAAAACATCTATGTCAACAGGTGTTTATAAATGTCATGTGCGGTACAGCACTGGATCATAGAGCATTTCCAGTCTTTCTCCCCAGGAAGACACTTAATATTTTATTATGTTGGAAAGAAACTAAATTCTATCTCCTTGTTACAAGGCTATTTAAATTTGTGAATATAATTTACTTCAAAAACCAACTTCTCAAAAATATAAATGAAAAATATTTTTTCTTTCCCTTGTAGAGAAAGATGGAAATTATGAAGTCAAGGCATCTGAAGTCAAGGATGCCTGAAATATTTTAAACTATTGTTTTCTAGTCAGGTACACAGGTTTTGTCAGCCAAGTGCTGACACATCAAAAGCTGTTAATCAAAATTTTTTTTTCTTTCTCACTTATAGTTTTCAAGAGTATTAAAAAACAGAGCTTGGCCTACCTTCAAACAAGCTAAGTCAAAGATTTCACCACTTCACAGCAGTGATTTCTGTCCAACCAATTGCCATATCAACGTGATGGAAGTTTCTTACCCTAAAACCTCAACTTCCCTTGGTAGTGCCTTTGGCGTACAGTTAGACAGCAGAAAACATTCTTCCCATGAGAAGGAAAATAAAAATACTGATCAAGGTAAGTCAGTTGAGCTTGAAGGAACTACTTCCAGTGCTTCTGATATAGGGTCTTAAAAGGTAACTGGTTTAGGTTTATGTCCCAAATATTAAAATCAAGGACAAGCCTTTACGAAATCCTGCTATTTCCGATACTTAGGTTTATTTTAAAGCATAATAAAGGCTAGTCATAATTTCACAATAACTTTTTCCTTAAATAGCTTGACTTTGATATGCAAAATAAAATGCAAAATTAAATAATTACATAAAGTTTTAAGCAGGAAAATATTTCAATGTCTGTTAGGTATTTTACTAACTTCAAAATGTATGTTGAAAAAAAGATAATGATGTAACGTCTTTGGATTATTCCCAGGTAAACTGAATCCCATGATTTATGTCCAACATACCATTGCTACTATGGCTGCCCCTTCAGGACAGTCTCTTGGCCAGCAAGAGGGCCATGGTCTCAGGTACCTCTTAAAAGAAGAAGATTTAGAAACACAAGATGTCTATCAAAAATTGCTGATCAAATTACAAGCTGCACTGAAAGAGGTGGAAACATGTGTTTGTCAAATAGATGAGTAAGTAAATGTTACCATCTGTATTTGCCTTTAATTTTTCCATTGAAGATACCAATAAATCTGGGTATCCTTTTTGTGTAGTGTAGGATCAATGTTGACTTCAGATAGAATTGAAATGAGGCAAAGAATTTAAGAGTAGGTAATATTATATTTTGTTCTTTTTCCCAGCGTCCCTGATTTTTTCCCACTTTAGTTTGTAGCTTTTCTCTAGAATGTGGAAATGCTAATTATTTTGAGGTGAGAGAAATATGAGGCCCACATGTCATCTGAAATTTCACTAGGAATGGAAACAAAGGGCAGAGGTATAAAAATAGCTTTTACTGAACTTTTCAGGACTATTGCTGAATAGTCCCGAAGACAAATTTGTAGGAAAAGCATTTTTCACCCATAGGAAGATTATTAATTTGTTAGACATTTTTCAAAAACAAATTGGCCTTAATGAAGAACTATGGATCTAGGGAGAGCCACTCTTGAGTGATTAGGACACTTGGCTTGAATGTGGGAGACCCAGAGTCTCATGACAGTTTGTCCTAGTTCAGGACAAGGATTTAAAACTTGCTTTTCCATTTGTGAGCTAAGTGGGTTGACTGCTAGGCTATTTGCTGTCTTGGGATGAGGATGAAGAAGGATGATAGTCTTTCAGTTTTGAAAGATCCCACATGTACTGCAAATATCAGAAATTATTCATTTTGAAAATATAAATAACACAATTTTTTGAGTTTAAAAGCCAATTTTTCATGATCTCCAGTTTGGAAAAGTAATGTATCATTGCTTCTCCTGTTATTTTGAAGACTGTACAATGATTTGTCCTTTCATAGTTATTTCAGAGTGGGAATTTTTTTGTTATTTCAGAGTGGGAATTTTTTTGTAGTGTTCTAATAGTAATACAATGTAATAGTTACACACTAATAAGTAGTTGTAATGTATTACATACTGCAATAGGAATGAAAGTAAGAGTGGCCTCAAATTTTTTAAAGAAAACTTTGTTTTCTGTGCCTTTATATAGTTCTGCTAATTATCATGCTGAAGATGAAGTCAGTTAATTAAATTTAAGATAATTTCAGTGCTTGGGTGCACTTAAAAATGACTGTCAGTAAAGCCTGTGTTGTCACTCTTCCTCAAGGAAGTCAGAAAATTGTATATGGAAGTTCAGTCAATATTTCAGGAAGTTCCAGGTACCAGTCTGCCATGCCTTTCCCTTCTACTCCCTTGAGCCTGTCATGCAAAAGCACAGGAACTTCTGAGCCTTTCTTTCATACACATGTATATATAAATACACACACACAGAGATAGATACATTGTGTGTACCGGTATATACATATATATATATGCATATATTCATTTGAGAGTCACACAGTTGTGACAGTAAACACAAGGGTTCATTTTTTTTTCTTTCATAAATTTCCTGTACACTGACCTTGTAGCAGATCTTGTATAAGCTGCACAGATTTATTTAGCAAATTTTACCTTTTGCTATTTGTAAGACAGACTTTTCATGCTTTATTCCTCACGGACTTCGAGTGGACTGCCAGTGTGTAATTACTGTGGAGGAAAGCGGTTCTATACAGGAAACAGGATAGCCAAGGGACCTACTTAAAAATGCTGAACAGGGAAGAGGGAAGCAATACGTGGTATATTATATTAGAACATAGTTACAGCTACTAATTAACTCTTCAGAGAAAAGTTAGGACTACTAGGAATCAAAAGACAGAGTAATAAGACAGGGTAATCAAACAGCTGTGCTTTAATTAGAAATATTCATACTTCAGCAGCTAGGAGGAAATGCTTGAACATACCGATCCTTGAACTTTATAAAATAGACTGTAGAACTTCTGTTTTCTGTTACGACACAGCAACAATAAAATTGAGGTCTTTATTTACTGAATTGCTTATTATTATAAGCAATCCTCATTATTATAATTTTCTCAGAACAGAAAATATGAACATGGTATCACAATTCTAAATTTATATGATATTGAATGATAGAAAAATTGGGCTACTAAATGACTCTTCGGTACCCTTTATAACAGTACTGTTGAAAAACTGTCGCTCTTTCATGGTACTAGATGTCTTTGCTCTGTGTTGAGGTCAGTAATGGTCTCCCTCTGAACTCCCAAAATCTTGGGAGGGTGTTATCTGCCCAACCTCTCCTATCTGTTAGTGAATGAAAGTGAACTGAAAAATAAGTGTTTCACCTGAAGAGCAGGTGAAAGCAGTGAGAGCTTGTGGATTATGGGAAGGGAATGGCTAAGAGAATGTTGTGTACTCCTAGCATTATCTTCATAATAACTTTTGTCATGGCTTGCTGATGAGATCGGGTTGCATAAGAAATGCAGAACTGATGGAGCAAGAAAGATAGATACACACAAAAAAGATATATATCCCCTTTCCACAGCCTCTCAAAGTTGCACTGACTCCCCATTCAAATAGTTCAATAGTGTCCCAGTACTTCTTTAGTACCATTGCCAGATACCCACCATTGATGCTAGGTGTTATACAGAAATAAGTCCTTCTTCAAGTTGTTTTCTATATGGTGACTCTGCTGTGTTCTTGGTTCAGATGCACTCAATGTGCTCCTATGATCCCAGCTGTTTTTTGGAAAGGTGTCTGTTGGGAGTATACAAGAGGCTTGAATATTTTCTGAGCCTCCGTGGAGTGAGGAAAAGGCAGAGCAGATCACAGGTTGTGTAGGTTTTTTGTTACTGCCTGTGGCTATCCATTTTTAATGCTTTGACTGACCATAGCAAGTTTTGTTTGTTTCTGACATACTTTTAGGATTGTGTTGATTTGGGTTGCATATAGGATTAATTCCACATGTAAGGATTTTTTTTGTCGTGATTTAAATTTCTCTGTTTCATGGAAATTTTCTTCATAGTTACAGAGACTTTCTAGCTGTTAGTTACTACTCATTCATGTATTTCTCCTATGAGAGATAGACATCTAAGATAATTTTGTTTGGGGTAGACCCATCTCCAAAGAAAATATAATGTACATGTGCTGTGTTTAAGAAGAAAAAAAAACCACTTATAAAAAGTCTATTTAAGCATGATTATTGGGGTTTTTTTCCGTCCA
Source organism: Fulmarus glacialis (assembly GCF_000690835.1). NCBI lineage: Eukaryota > Metazoa > Chordata > Aves > Procellariiformes > Procellariidae > Fulmarus > Fulmarus glacialis. The sequence continues at coordinate 30,593 of NW_009215844.1, forward strand.
GTTTTGGGTTTGTGTGTTTTAGAGTCCCTGAATTGGGTTTTTAAGAGCACTTCAGTTACCTCAGGAACTACCAGCTCCAGAACTCTGTTATCCAAAGTTCCAGCTTTCGTTCATGGTAGTTCAGCAAAAAAATTTTCCTTAGAAAAAGAGCCTGCCTGCTGAGAGAAAGTGAAAAGCTCCCTTAGGAAAAGCTCCAGCTACCTTCATCAGTCTTTTACTGAGATCTTGGCAGCATTGACTAAACAGTCACATAAAAGAAGAGGATATAATAGTCTGTCTGTGTCTTGACAAATAATTACTTAGGGGATGATATTTTCAGGAGCTGAAATTGCAGTTCATTATGCTTGTTTCTTACTCTTGATTATTTTCTTGCAACAACAAAATCCCTAAGAATTTACCAGAATGGATCTGCCCAAAGCCCATTTTTGTTTTCCTAGAGGTGGATGATAACGGGAACACAAGAAAAAGCAAAAGTATAGATTAATCCTTGTCTTTTTTTCACCTCATCTTCCAGCAGGCAGTACTACAAGGTCTTCTTGGGATGGACCTTTTGTTTTAAGAGGACTGTTAGAATGATCTGCCGTGAATTTGTCTAATCCCTTTTTGAACCCCTTTTATATTTTCATATTCAGAAAATAAGTTTTACATGTACGAAGAACTGATTTTCTAAGGTCTACATTTTTGTAACACATTTATTTTAGGACACGTTCAATAACATGTATGCTCTAGCAGATAGATTGAAACTGAACACTGCTGTAAAATATGGGCCCCATTTTTCTTCCCGTCCTTATGGAACCCTGCTAACTTGTGACTTAAGCAATAGGGAAAAACTGAGTTGTGATTTCACACTGATATGAAGTGTTAAGGCATCATGTAGCCCAAAAGTTGCCTGTCTAGTGGATGGGTGGGTTTAAAGTCCAGTAAAATTATACCTTTTGTGTAGTTTTTCTATATTTCAGTTACAGTTCAGTACCTTTTCCTATATGTGGGACAAATACCTGTCTATCTCTTGTTAGCTCTTAGCCAGAGAAAGTTATGCAGAAATGATGAAAGGATTTGCTAAAAAGCTTTACTTATCATCCTTGTTTCCCTAAAGTTAATGTCAAACCCTATGTTAACACCTATCAGGTCATGATTTCAGTGAGACCATTGATATACCATTTGAGGTATGTATTCATTGCTATAGAGTCAACAGACAGCATTATAGGGATGATCTACCCTATTGCGTTTCCAAAGTGTATGGCTTCTTAATTTCCTTCTTAAAACTCTGTCCATTCCTGAGAGTCAGGAAATTATTTGTGTATACTCAAAAACGTTATAGTTGAACATGGCGTTGAACACATTGTCTGTGTTTTGTATGCAAAAAGTCATTGGTTTGAGTCCAGAAACTTCAGCTTTCAAGAACAGCTTAGGATCAGGTTGTTTTCTCGTAGAATATCTTTGTCAAAAGAGTAGAGAAATTGATAGCTCAGTACTGATGTAACTGTAGCTGAACAAACTTAACTTTGTTAGGATTAAGAATTAATGACTTCAACTGGCAGAGCCCCACAAAATTAAGATGGAACTCTAAACCACTTAAGATCAGAATTCCCCCCGTGTGTAATGTAACAATACTAATATGTGTGGTGAGAAATAAGATTAAAGGAAGGAATTCTGAATGCTACCATTTAATGACAATTAGGGCAGCGTTTTTGTTCACAAAAGATACGCATCTCCCATAGTTTCCCTTCAGAAGTAAGAATTATGTCTAACAAAAAGATCTAACATATGTTTAAATCCTGCCATGTATTTGGTAGAAAGTTTGCCAGTTGACCATTCTGACAGCTCCTACAATAAAACCCTGCTACTGTGTCTAAGTACTTTACAGGAAAAAAAGCTTAATTCAATGTTTTCTGATTTCAGGTAGTTAGAAGATAGTTTTTGCAAGAAAAATGCTGCCTTTCAAATCCAAATATTAGTTTGAAAGCATCATTCTAATGGAGTGTTTGAGTAATAGGAATTAAAGGACAATTGCCCATTATATCTGTTCTGATCTTGAAAGTGAATTAGAACATCTCAATATAAGTTAATCACCCAAGAATATGAATCTTTTGCTTCCAGTATTTTTGCATGTTCTAAATGTAGCAGTCTGCACTGTTTTCTCTTCTTGACTGGATGTCACTTTTGTGCTTGTCACAGAAGTTTGTAGATTAATCATCAGTTTTACTAGTGATAGTGGCTTAGACACTTTGAATGTCAGGAAATACACAGATATGTTAATAAAGATTTTTAAAATGCCTTAGTAAAATAGCTTGTGATGCAGGCTGGCATGTCTGGTACAGTAGTAATTAAGAAAATACATGCTTTTCACAGAGATATAGTTTCTTTGGTTTGTTTTCTTGATTTGTGCTGAGAAGTACATGGTTTGTGTTTAAAAATAGTTATGTTAATATAAAATTTGACCTCAAGTGTTCAGAATGTGCTGTATTTCTTCCCCAGCCGTAATCATTGCCTTCATACAAGATTGAGTATTTAGTAATGCTAATGGGTTTTATTTTTACACTTTTTACAGCAGAATGTGTCACTTTATTCCCTTGTTTCAAATAGATATGGGCTGAATTAAGATGTTCCCTTCATATATTACAGAATAATAGTTGGAGGACGTTGACGAGAAATGTTATCTTGTTGTTAGCTCACTTTTGAAAAACATTAATTTATCTTTTTTTTTTTTTTTAATTGTCTCACAGCCTTCTTTCTTCAATAACATATTCTCCCAAGTCAGAACGTAAAACACCTGAGCCTTTAATACCGGCAGACATTGATAATGAAAAGGGGGAAAGGAATGGGAAGAAAGTCTGTTTCAGCGTGACAGGTGATGAACAAGAAGATTCTGGTCATGATACCATCAGCAACAGGGATTCTTACAGGTAACTTTGCTAATAATATTTTTATTTCTCAACTGAATCAAACCTGTGGGTTTGTAGACTATCAAGTGGCTATGAAGACTATCAGAATATAATGATTCTGACATTTCTAACAGAGGAATAACTAGCATCAAGATGTGCTACAAGATGTGTAAAATAAACTCTTTTATGAGTACAGATTAGTTATTAGATCTCGTTATCCCTAACCTTTATAGGATATCACAGCCAGAGCTGTAAAGCTTTACTTTAGATTACCTGTCGTATAAAAAACAGAAATAATTTCTGTTATTATGTTCCCTAACGACAAACCAAATATCTGCCATGGAAAGCAAGATGCCAGAGCCACCACTCTTGCTGATCTAAAGAAAAAAAAAAATCTGTTTCTCAACATATATTCGTTGCCTTCTTCCACTCTAAATATTGTAGCATCATCTCATCTCTAGAATTCATAATGCATCATGTTTACTGTGAATGAAAATACAAAGAATTTTGAAAAGGAAGGAGTAATTATAGCAAGCATAGGTCTTATAAAGATTATCTTCTGTTGCTTAGAGAGAATTGGTTAACTACATGATATAAAATCTAATTTAAAATTTTAGCTGCAAGTAAAATAAGGGCTCATTATTTGTTCATTATCATGGTTCATTATTATGCTCAGAAAGTAGAATCTCAATAGGGTCATCGTTTTTCTACAGAACCCTGTATTGTTTAGATCTCTTTCGTAAGCTAATATTTGATTACTGCAGCATGGTAGATAGGAATTCTTTGTGAGTAGAAACAGAAATATACGTATAAATTTGAGCAGAAATAAATGTAGAGGTAATTTGCACATATTAAGTTTATCTTGTTCTAACCATGGTGAATACTCAAGCAAAGTGCTGTTCCAGCTGAAGCGCGTTTAGGGGTTTCTGCACGTCCATGATGTGTCAAACTGACTGTGCAGGAGCTGCTCCAGTGGCCTGTGCTTGCTCCAGCTGGGAACTTCCCCAGTTGGCACAAGATTTGTATGTGGAGAAAGAAGGTGTGACTTAGGACATGAGTGTGTCTTCATTTAAAATGTTTTCTTTATTCTGATTCCAGTCATTTATGGTCCACTCTGGCTGTTTAGGAATGATAAAATCTAGGGTTCCATATGCAGAATAATCATAAAATCTGTGAGTTTAGAACAATTGTTGGAGTGAGATTGGAATTTTTTGTTTCTTTGCTTAAGTAATTACATTAGACAATACTTAAAATCTCCAGATCCCATAATGCCACTGTGGTTATTATTAGAACTAGTAGGCTAATTTCAGCTGTTAGAATGCTCTCATTTTGTGTTGTACGGTCTCATTCTAAACATTACAATACAACACAATAAAAACACAGAATGATATAGCTAATACATCTAATCTGTTTCTCATTTTCCTGTGTTTTATTTTCTCATGCTTTGCACAATCCAGTTTTAAATAACCTTCATCTTCCCCTTGGAGACTTTAATAAGTGAATAGAGTTAGAAAACATTTCTTAATATCCAGCCAGAAATTCTTAATACTCCTTGGGACTGTTCACCCTCTGTTAGGAACATGTTGTTACTGATGTCTTTTCATCTACTTAAAGAATATGATTGTAATTATATCATATTGCTTCATTTAAAAGTTTTCCCCAGTCACATACCTGGTTGGCTACAGGTCCAAAACATACACCTTAGCCAGGAAATGTAAGTCAGTATGCCAAAACTAGTAAAAGATCACTTCTGTATTTACAAAAATAAAGAAAACAAGTAGGGAGCACATGGGTACATGTGTAACTGCAGCATTTTATATAAAATATAGACATGTATATCTTGGTGAATGGGTACACCCAATTCATAAAACCAAAACCAGATCATTATATATAAATATCCTTTAGGTACACTTCTACATTCTTTTATATTCACTTGGGTTTTTAAGACTCCCTCTGCTGGATAATTACTTAAGCATTTCCTGCATTGAAACTAAACTTTCTTCTTCTAAATGACTCTGAAGACTTTGAATTCAAATTTATATTCATAGGATTTTTGGTACAAAAGGCTATGTTTTACTCTGTTTATGCTGCAGAAGTAGATATGTTCTCCATCTATTTTCTGTACAGAACAAGTTATTTTTGAGAGAAAAGAGGAGAACCCCCCCCCCCCCCAATTTTAATCCCCAGATCTCTCTACTAGACCTATGTGGGTGACATTTTGTATGCATAGTTGTTTTCACTGAAGTCACAGATGTAAATGTCTATACGTCTCTAACAAAATGAACAGCTGGAAGAGATGGGATCATAAACTGTATTTTGGCTGGCAGGGAAAAATAGTTTGTAATTTGAGTTTTGGTGCTACACAAATGGATCAAATCTCTTCTAAACCCATTATGGATTCTATTTTGCAAGTAATAAACCGGAGTATTTCGTCATTTGTATTAGCTATGGAGTAGGAGTACAGAATTTAAATGTGGAGTTACTAAAACATTTGAGGCCACAGGTTCAAAAACTGTCACTCGTGTAAGAAAAGCTGGTTGTTTTGCATTGAAAGTGTGTATTATCATTCTGCAAGTACTTGTTCACATGCAAGGTGAAGGGAGACAATTGAATCATCTGTTTTGGGAATCTGGTCCTCTGAGTCCTACCAGGATTGCCAATTAAATGATAGCTTAAGTATAGGGATCTTTATTGCTGATAAAGAATTGTACAGACCATCTCATCATTAAATTTAAAACGGGAAAAGGGAAAGAATTGCCATAACTTTGATACAGAGCCTGTGTTAAAGAACATGACTTCATTTCTTTTTTTGTTTTTGTTTTTCAAGTGATTGCAACAGCAATAGGAACTCCATTGCTTCATTCACCAGCATTTGTAGCAGTCAGTGCAGCTCTTATTTTCACAGTGATGAAATGGATTCAGGTATGTTTAGAAAAGTCAGCTATGAAACTGTCATCTGTTCTTTTTATTCAGTTTTATTCTTTTCATTTGCCTGGCAATTTTGTTGGTTTTGTTTTAAAAATTGCATCCTCCTTGGTAACAGAAGTGTATCATTTTGCTTCTGCCTAGCTAGTACTGCTCTTAAGAGTCCTACTGTGAAAGAAAGCCAACATTCCAGTATCTCTGTGAATAGACTGAATTAGAGCTCTTAGAGTCACTGCTTTTAACCATTTTCATGCCTTGACCTTGACAGTGCGTTGTGTTGCACAGAGTAAGGAGCATTTTAGGTGAGTGTGGAAAGCTCTCCCAGCCTGTGTCAGCACCTGGATGGCAGGATACGGCTGTGTATGTTTGTAGGAAGGAATGTGAGGCCACATAGAAGCACATTCTTGTTTATGCCATGACAAACTGAATTTAAATAAATGCAGCTGCTGATAGGAATGAGGTGGGATTTAACTGCATGGAGTACAAGGTCATACTCAGGTACTAATAATGAAAAATATTTGCTCTAAGCTGGAAGTTTATCATTTGGGAATGATTTAGGAAAAGAAAGAACTGGGCATATTAGTTGAATATGAGCCACCAGTGAGACTTGGCCATGGAGAAGGCAAATGTTATTTCTGATTGTACCAGGAGAGGTATTTTCAGTTGGGACAACAAATTATTAATGACATTGCACAAGGTATCTGAGATACCTTGTGAATAATGCAATATTAGGCAGCTGCTTTCCAGAAATGATACATACTTACAGAGCTGAGCAGATACAGAGGAAAGGATGAAGGACATAAAGAACTGTTAATAAAAGAGGAGACCCAGGGTCTGTATCTTCAACTTAAGATATAAATGAGCTGATAACGCACTTGTGCAGCATCAAGCCGAAGTACCAACTGAGGTGCCTAAAAGAATATGTCTGTGCTAGCCAAGTGCAGATACAGTGTTGGAGTTAATAAATACTGCTGCTCAGTGAAACTCCCACTCTCCTGACGACTTAATTTTGTCCTAGTTCCAAAGCTAACCTGGTTAACTCCAGATCAGGGCTCTTTGGCACTGTGCTCCATCTGTTGCAATTAATATACTGTGAAGGGTTATAACTACTGGCTGTAAGGACATCTAAAGGAGCTAAAAAAAATCAAGGAGAGAAAAGTGCTATTTAAGTGTTTCACTGACATAAGAAAAATGAGTCTAGATTGACCATGAATAAATTTGGATTATAAATTATCAGGTGGCTACTTCTTATCTGTCACTGCAACAGCAAAGAGGAAAACCAGTTTTAAGCTCAATTTTTCACAGCTTTTGAAAGAATTCAGGTTGCATCACCTGTTGTCTGAGAGAGCAAGTGACTGAGGGCAGTGATCTAGGAGAGTCCTTCTCCTTCGTACTCTTTTAGGAAATGATGTGGTATGTACTACTAAAAGCTTCATATCAAGTACAGGATTTGGATGCTCTATTTATGTTGAATTACTAAAATCTCAGAATCATTTAATTAGTAAGAACATTAAGATTGTGAATTGTCTGTAGAGTCCCTATAAAAATTTTATGGTGAATGCATTTCAGTGACTTTGTGGTCTGCTATATTGCCTTCACACTACTTAGCCATTTAGTCTGGTGTTTAGGATGTTCTCCAGCATAGAAGAATTGTGCGTTTTGGTCATAGAATGGTTGAGGTTTGAAGGGACCTCTTGAGATCATCCAGTCCAATCCCCTGCTCAAGCAGGGTCATCTAGAGCAGGCTGTCCAGGACCATGTCCAATTGGGTTTTGAATATGGTCCTTTCTCTAAGAGCTATTTCTGTATTACTGAGTGAGTACTAAATGCAAAATATGGGGGGAGAACAGTTGCTATAATCCTGAAAGCATAAGCATCAGTCTGTGTGCAAAGCAGATTATCTAAGCTACAAAGAGTTTGGAAAATATGCTGAAACTTCTAAACAATTTTTCATTTTAAAATATTTTTCAGGCGATGAGCTTCCCATAAGTGTTCGAATCTCCCATGATAAACAGGACAAGCTCCATAGTTGTTTGGAGCATCTTTTTGGTCAAGTATGAGATTATTTTTCTTGGCTTTGATACTAATGTCCAAGTTTGAGCTAAGATGTCTTTAGCAAATACTTCTTTTTCTTTTTACTTTTGCTTTCCACTGTTTACTGGGATGGTATGTATTTACTCATTCTCCTTCAGTTTTCTGTAAATAGTTCAAAACTGAGAATTAAACGAGACCTTAGATTTAGTCTAACATTCCCTATGTTGTTATTTTAACTAGAGCCATTAGGTAAGAAAGAATCCAAAGCTGCTTTTCTGTAGTCCATATTTCTTAAAGAAAGAATTTCTAATTGTTGCTCTAAAAAACATCTTTCTCACAAAACCTTGATCCCAACAGGTCGATTCAATTGTCAATCTTCTGAAAGGACCAGCTGTGATGAGGGCCTTTGAGCAGACAAAATACTTTACACCAGGTCGAGGCCTCCAAGGTAACATTTAATTCTATCCGTGAGAATCAAAAGGCAACTTGAAGGGTACATGGATATGGCTATCTACTCCTTGAGCTGGGTATTAAAGAAATGATTTTGCTTAATCTTGGTGTATTCTGCAATAACTGATTGTTGAAATTTTTCATAAGTAGATCTTATTCTTAGTTGAAAACTGGCTTCTTACACTTTTATTGCACAGCGTATGAAAGAATTTCAGGTTTGTTGGAAAGTCAGCTTTAAATTGTAGACTCTGAACTGACTATAGAATTGCTGAGGTTTTTGAAGCAAGAAACAGGTTTTGTATATTGCAGGTGTTTTTATTACATTTTCGTCTCAACTACTGAAGCCATTTCTGATCTATTTTCTTACTAATGCCAGATTTTTATTATTTTTTGTAGATATATTATTTGTGAAGTTGATTTATAAATAATTTGCAAATGTAAATTTATAGTCACAGTAATAGTTATGCCAAATATATGCTTATATAAGTATTATTGATTGTTTAAAAAAAAAAATCCTGTGTGTACTTTCAGATACTCTGCTAACACTCACATAGTTGCTTAAGTCTATGTGTATAAATAGGTATCTGGTGGAAGCCATAAGATTGTGATGAAAAATGCAAAGGACTTCTTTCAGTGAACTGATTTTTAAAAAAAAAAAAAAAAAGGGAAGAAAAAACCTCAATGGGAGACTAAATGCTGTATTAATATGTATAATAGTTTTGATTATGATTTTATTGATCCTGCATATGTCTTTTGGCAAAGAAAACTAATTTTAGGTGGCCAGAGGGTGGATCTTTGGCTTTTATAAATCCCACTGAAGACAACAGAGCATAATTACTGTACCCCAACTCTCTGGTTTTACAGAGCCTGAAGTACTTCCCCCTCACTGAATTTGTGTGGAAGACCACATAACCTCCTCTTTTCCTCTTTTCCTCTTTTCCTCTTTTCCTCTTTTCCTCTTTTCCTCTTTTCCTCTTTTCCTCTTCTCCTCTTCTCCTCGTGTTTTCTTTTCCCTCTCTCCTCTTTTCCTCTTTTCCTCTTTTCCTCTTTCTTTTTCCCCATTTTGGGACCAAGATAATGGGGGTGAACCTAGAGTATTTCTGCTCGCTTGTATTTCTCAGTGTTTCAGATTGAGTACCTGGCAGGCTCGCACAACAAAATGTTATCCTTTCAGTGGTATAATAAATATTCAGTTAGACACAAGATATGGACATGTGGATATTTTATTCTTGATCTGCACCATCTTCATGAACCGTACAAGGAGCACTTCAGTGATTTGAAAGATAGACTAGGTTAAGCAGTAAGTAATTTTGTTTTAAGTTTAATTTTCTGATTGAATTAATTTTGCCTCTAACAGTTCCAGGGTTCCACTTACTCCACGGAGACAGGCACCTTCTATCTTATGTACCTGGTTCAGAAAGAATCATGTTTGGGAACGCTCCTTGCTCTCTCCTTTGACTAAGTAGGGAACTTAGATGACTGGTAGACCTGTCACCCTAGCTTTAACTAGAATTATATAAGTTGACAACTCCTTGAGCTGTGAAAACATTTAGGAAGAAATAATGTCTTACTGTGGCTTTCTCAGGAGGTTTAAGCAGAAAAATACTATTTTTGTGCTTGCTTAGAGTTTCAGCA
>NW_009215844.1:40552-68850 GCF_000690835.1 Fulmarus glacialis
CGAAGCTTAACTGTCCAAAGAGGCTACGACTCCACATCAAGCAAGACCCTTGGAACCTCCCCAGCAGCGTCCGGAGTCTTGCCCAGAATATCAGAAAATTTGTTGAAGGTTAGTAAGAAAAACATGACCATAAATAAACACTTCATTAACGATAGAGAGCCTGGGGAAGGGGAAAAACACAACCACTTCATGTTGCTGCTACGCAAGGTTTGCTGAACACAGTGTAGTCTATGGGAAATGCCTGAATTTCAGGACTTTTTTGTGTTCTTAGTAACAAGGTTAGTGGAGTATATCTCAGCTGTCTCGTGCTTACCCTATTGGCTTCAGATACTGAAGAGAAAATAGTCTCTTCTGACAAGTGAAAAGAAATGAACCATATGTTGCATGTGCTATGTTATTTCAGTTGCTGCTGAAGTCCAGTGGGCTTGACTGATTTATCATAGAACTTCATGGGACTGATACACCAAAATGGGTCTTTCCTTGAAATTAAAATCCCTTTTTTCTACTGTCCTGAATGGAAAGATGAAGACTCTGCAGGACAACTTTTGTCCTATATCTTGCTCTTATCTGTCATTGATCTGGAATCATTATCCCTCTAAAATCATGCTCCCTCTTCTGCCTTAAAGCCAAACCTCTTCCGCTGGCTTTCACTTACGCACTCCATCACAACTGATCCTATCACTCCTCTTCCTCCACCTCCCTCCCACCACTATCTAAGAGTTACCTAGTACTCTGTTCCTCTTCACCACCAAGTGACAATGAGAGCTGGGGTTTTCTGCTCACTCCCCTGGCTTCATAAGAAAGTAACTGGGAATTCCTCTCCAGAAAATCTTGCCTGTAGGTTCTCCTTTTATTTCCTGTGCTGTTTGATAAAGAAACAGAAATAATGAGCAAAATGATTTTTATAAAACTACTTGCACTAGGAGTCTACGTGGGAACAAAAACTTGTATCAGGTCTGGCTTTAAATGATTTGTGTGTGTGTTTAGCTTCTTTTGTTTTGTTGGCTAATTTCCATGGTGTCCCATAAAGAAACAGATAAATTTCAGATCACTGGAAAAGAACTTTGTGATAAGTTTTATTAAGATAAACCTCCAAAAACCAACTGGCCAAACCAAACAAACTCCTCCTCCTCTGACTTTCGGTATTTCTCATTTCAGATACAATCATATTTTCAGATCCTGGGTTAGAAAATTCTAAAAACAACCACAAAAATATCTCCTATTTTTGGAGTCAATCACAGTGGGTTAACTCTCCAATACTAAGAATACTTCTTTTAGTTTAATGGTGGCTGTCACTGAGTGAAAAATGAATAAATATTTTTGGATCCTTTTTTCTACAGGTCTATCTTCAGCCTAAACCAAATTATATTCAAGTATTAATCATGGTTTCTTTCACAGTTCAGAAGGACTGGAAATGTGTCTTTTAACAGAACTTCATTGCCCCCCTTCTGAAGCCAAGCCTAACAGACCATTTTCACATAACTTGTTTGCTCATAAATAGAATTAATAGACTTAACCCATTTCAACATTCGTCATATACCCTCAATATTGAGCTGAGGTTATTCAGATAAATTTGGTTTTAAATCTACTACAAAATTTTGTGGGAGAGTTCAGCAAGGTCCAAATGAATTACCGTCTCTCTAAAATACAAAACTTCTTGTAATGGTGATATTTATCAGAAGGAATCTTGACGTTTACAGAACAATATAACTGTTGGCATTTTCTAGTGTTTTAGAAATTAGGATTAAAAAAAGTTTTCTCTGTTAATAAATTATATAACTAACTTTATTGCAAACTGTCATGCTTGTGAACGGTGCATGGTTCAGAGAGCTAAACAGTAAAACATGTTATTCTTGTGCTGTTCAAGGAGAGCACACACTCTGCCTTACCTTCTCTCGTCACTGTGTCTCAGAAGTTGTTTGCCAATTTTAAATATTCCTGGTTCTCCCTTTCCATCCATGGCATCTGAGCTTTTGTCAGATGTGAGCTTTCGTGAGATTTCCAACAACTGCCTTCTGTGCCATCTTCTTAACCAAATACATGGGTTTACATGTAAAATTATCATCTTAGGTTGTTTATTTATAGTCAGTCTTTACATCTTTCTATTCTCTTATAGTTTTTTTTCTTGCATTTGATTCCTGTTCCACCCCCCCACCCCCCCCAAACTGGTATCGCTAATACTTGTTCCTGAGAAGTACTCTGGAGAATCATGATCCACATCTTCGTCATAATTTTGATTTGCACGTGGGACCAAGGAGTTGGTGTGATGTAATGGATACCTGAAAGCCTAGGTTCTTGTGGCTTCCCTGGCACAAATAGCATGAAGGAGAAATAGGAGAATGGAAGTGTATAATTGCTTCTCAAACCTTAGTTTCCAAGGCATGTCTGGACAGGTATGTGTAATTCATTCTTGAAAAGATTCAGGGCAGAAATGTGCCCCTCAGGCAGTTTTGGGAGACTGCTGTGATTGAGACAGGCTTAGGCCTGTATAAATTAAACTTGAAACACAACCAGCAGCTGGATCTAACTGAAATCAGGTGAGCGCAATGCAGGGTTAAAAATGCTTTAGCAGCTAAATTTTCCCTTCATATCTTCTTGTTTTCTCCTTTCCAATCTTGCCATTATGCATTGTGTTCACAAATGGTCAGGATACCTAGAAGAACCACTAGTACTACCCTGAGCTATTTCTGGCTGAAAACCTAACTCACGGTACAGAGATTTACCTCCCCGTTCTCCCTCTTATTCGCCTGATTCACAAAAAAAAAAAGATGTCCCCTAATTTGACTGCTAAGTTGGGCTTATGAGAACAAGTTGAACAAAGTCTTGGGATTTTAGTAGAATCTTCATGTTTTTTTATAAGTAAAAGGCAGTATTTTAATAATTGAGGAAAGCAGATATATTTGTCTCTTCTAGCAGGTTCAAGAGGAAGTAGTCAAAGGAGACCACAGATACAACTTTGTTCACCATAGGGAAAAAAATTGTTGTAACTAAAACCTCCAATTGTCATAAACACACTTAACCATTATTGATGAATGCTAATGTAGGGATGAATGCTTTCAGTAAATGCATCTCCTTATTGAAAACTGACTCATTTTTATTTTCATAAAAATATCACAGGCTATTGTAATTTTTTACTCATTGTTCTGTTACATTGTAGAATGTGTTGTATTAAATTAGACTGATTAGTGCTTTAAAGCAGAAGGAGACATGGGAGCCCCACAAAAATTAGATGTTTTAAGTCCTAGATCTTAGGATTATTATTATTTACTTTGTTTAATAAGTATGAAGAAGTGGGAAAACTCAGAATGCCTTGAGGATGATTGTTCTGGTCTGTCGGTTTTCTTTTTATTAGTATTGGAATTGGAAGAACAATTTTTTTAAAAATTCTATGAACGTTTGCACAGATTGAAAAAAAAAAAAAAACAGAAAACACCAACCAAACCTTCCTTGACAGTAAATTTAAAACATACGTGGAGATTGCTTTGTCTCATTTCATTTGTCCTACCATGTTGTTAGAGAAAGAGTAGTTTTCTATGGTTACAGTAAAAGGCAGCCCTAGAAGGCTAATCAAGTTGATAGAATTGAAAAGTTCTCCGAAATAGTGTACAGATTCTAGGAGGATTTATCTGGAGCTAAGTAACTAGAGAAAAGATGAAAGTTATTTCTTGGAGTATCTGGGCCTACTAAATTGTTAAACCAATAAAGACAAAGGTAAGTTGTTGGTGCAGGCAGATGTTTGAAGATGGAGTGCTAGATTTTGGTGCAGAAGAGAGCGGTAGTCAGGGCAGGAATTCAACGGTCATTAAATAGAGAAAGAATAATATATGTACAAGATTCTGGATGTATGTGAGACTTGTAAGAATCAGAAAGCACAAGAGGGAAAGCTGAGGGATGACTCGAGTAGGAACCAGGAAAATCAACAAGATGGATGGAAAGAAAGGGACCCTTCAGAAGGAAAGTAAAACCAAAACTGGCCAGCGTAACAACAGAAAGGTGTAAAGAGAGCAAAGAGGAGGAGAAATTTCTGTAGTTGCTTTTTCCCAAAGAAAAAAAGGTAAGATTTTTGGTCAAAAGAAGAGATGTTTTAGAGCAAGTCAGATTTCTAGTCAGCTAGTCACATAACTGCATGAGAAAGTGCAGTTGTTTTGCTAGCACAATAGTTTTAAGTTTAAACAGGAAATACTATGCAATTGAGAAAGTTCATATCTATTTTAATTTAAATTAGGAGTGAGGAGTGAAGGAGACTTTCAGTCATTTAAGATATAAAAAATGTATTTCAACTTAGATCATAAAACATGCAGTGCAAATCTCAGTCTTATTTCAAAAATATTTTGAGATGTGAGAAGCAAAATAAAACTAAAATCTAGCCTTTACTGGCAAAGATCAGAATAGCAGAATAGCATGATAAAAAAAAAAAAGTACGAAAGAATGTTTAAGAATAAAAGAAGTTGAAGGCATCTTGCATTACAAATCATATAATCTAAAGAGAAATTGCTAGGGAGTTATTCCTTTCCATACGCCATGTAGCAAGAAGGGGTGAAAACTTCCATAGCATTTGGAATTCGTTGAAAAGCAAATGGTTGACATCCACGGTTCGCTTCTAACCCCAGGGAAGTGTCTACTTCTACAAATAATCTAGTCTCTTGCCTGTGGGTATATTTTGAAATGGAGAAGACTTATAGCAATGATAAAGGAGAGTTGCAGTGTCCTGTAATTTTCCCATAAGCAGGAAATCATTATTTATAAATACCTCAAATGCTTTTGAATTCAGAGATCCAGCAAATCTCATTTAAAACAAGCTGCAATAGCCTCAATGTATGTAAATTCTTCAGACAAAAGCTCTATTTCCCTATATTGTATTTTCAGTTACTAAGCTGTGTTCAGACTCCAAGATGCCAAGTTATTAATCTCTGTAAGTTTTTTTTCAAAAGACAGAAGGCCAAGGCAAAGACCTATCGCCAGGCAATTTTCAAGAATAACCAGTAATTTTGAGTGTTTTGATGCTTGTATTTGAGATACCGTGGGCATGCATTTCAGAAGTGTAGGCACTGCCAGTTCTTTTCACAATGTGTGTACAGCATGGATGAAGATCAGGCTTGAAAGGTTTTCTTCTTTTTTAAGCATAGTCACCTTTGGGGAAGATTCTGGCTTTTCATAGGTATATTCAAATCCACACAGAATCCAGACTGTGCTGTTGATACAGTCAACTCCAATGTCAGTTCCGTCATCTGAGTTGTATTCAAATTTCAAAGGATTCAAATTTCAAACCTATTAGGTTAGTTTTAGGAGGGGGCAACAATTTGTCCTATTGTCCATATACCCCCTAGCAGCTCTGCTGGTCCACTGACCAGGGCTTGGAATAGGACTGCACAGAAAATTGGGCGTGTGAAAGAAAGTTTGGAAAGATGCGAAAGCATGTGAAGTAGCAGTGTGTTCCTAGAGGCAGTTACTGTAGGACAACTGATGTGCTGGAAGTCTGACACTCTCTAAGGTTATGGCAGCTTTTTAATCTGCCTGTTACTTGCAGTGGTGGTTAACACATTTAAATTTGTGCTCTGGTACATGATAGAGGGGAAGAATCACTTCCTTCAGCCTGCAAACTTTGAGAAGTCCCCCCCGTCCAAAAATTAAAAAAAAAAGAAAAAAGAAAAAACAGTGTAAAGAGATATAAAACCAAATTTTTGTCAGTGTAAATTAAGAATTCTTTTTTAATCTGTACTTTTTTACATCACAAATTGTTAAGTGAAAAGAAATGTCTGAAGCAAAATAAAATCCTGAAGGCTGAGAATAAAGTGAAAATAATGTTGTATATTTCCTGGATGCTTTGGTATACATTAAAATGAGAATAATTTAAGATTTTTTTAAGTATGGAACAAAAGAGGGAGAAGAAAAAAGAAAGAATTGGGGTAGTGTGGGAATCAGTGAAAATTGGTCTTGTTTTTCAAAGTTCTAAGACTGGAATTCTTCGTATGTGGACTTGCACTGGCCAGCTGGTACACGCATACTCTGAGATAGCAGCTGCCTCTTCATGTGTCTTTCTCAGTGTTGGTGCTTTTGATTATTACCAATTTTATGAAGTCATATGTAAAATTAAGTGAAGCTGAGACTCATTACTGTTTTGTAGGTATAAATCAGGGTTGCCTACACAAGAAGTTGGAATTAAGCTGGTATAAAATGAGAAACTGCAAATGCATTATTATGTTGGTGAAAACACTTTTAACCATGACCTCAATATATTTTCTTTTTTCTTTAAGAGGTGAAGGCACGAATACTCTTGGCACTTCTTGAGTATACAGGTAATTTTGCTTGTTTTGGGGGTGGGGGAAGCGAACGTGGATGGTTTGAGATTTTTTTTTGCTTTTGGACAGAATACTGTGTTTAGAGAAAGGGGAAAAATCTCAGATAGGATAACCTGATAATCAACAACTTTACCCCTGTGTTTACAGTGAGGATTCCTGAAGAAAACAACAATTCTAAAGACATTTCTAACAAACCTTGCACATTCTTTTTTTTTTAATGCAAAATAACTTCTCTGGCCATTTACTTTGGATCTTGGCAGATGAAGTAACTACTAAATCACTGAGCTTGTGCACAGTACTTCTGCTGTCTTTCTTCTTTCGGGCTTTTTCCTATTTGCTATCTTTTTTCTTTTCTCTTCATTCCGATTTATCTTACTTATCTTACTATTCTAACCCATACCTTTCCTTTCATCTTTTTTTAGAGAATATCTTTTTTTAAGTCCGTCCTTTTTGGAAGGGGTCTGATTATTCTGTGTATTATTCTACCATCACCCTATACAGCATACATCTTCAAATACACAAAATAGGCACGTGTGTCTACAAAATAAATGTCAGTAGTTCAGTATTTAGAAAATAATGCTTATGGCAGAAGATTCTCTGCAGTTTGTACATGCATAAGTGTTCAAGTAAGCAGTCAGATTTGACTGGAAAAGCTGATTATTTTAACCATATTGCAGCACTATGTGAATGCATTATTATTTCATGATTTTGTTATGACACATAACAGCAGTTTTATAAAGGGGAATATAACATTTCTTTGTTGTCAGATTTCTTTCAAATATTATAAAAGTTTTTAGTAATTCCTCAAGTGTTTTAAAATAAGAAGTGACCTGAGGAAATACTCCAGATTTGATTTTTTTAAAGCAGTTTTCCCTATTTACATTGTTTGATAAGTTTTTGAATTCTGTGGTTTATTTTCTATAAAAATCTTATTGTAAAAAGAGTGCAAAGTGCTTTTCTATGCAGTATCTGATGTTCAAGTAGTATTAAATGAGATTTGGAACTGAGGTGTTGGAGACACCAGAGGGCTGCTTTAGAAGCAGGCAATACAGAGGAAGGCACTGAGTGTCAGCTGCTGTTAGACAAACAGAGATAAAATTGAGCAAAACGAGAAGAGAAAATGTGTGTTGGGCTTAAATCCCTGAGCGCTGCTGTGACATTGGAAAGTTTTTGACCATGGGGAAGCCAGTGGGATTTTTGAAGCTGGAGATGGGTGCAGTTTTTAAAGATGAAAATTATGTCTGTACTGGGTTCTGCACAACTTGAGACAGTGGGGGGAGGGAGAGAGAGAGAGAGATATTAATTTTAATAATCAAAACAAAAAGCAATGAGTCACAGTGCAAAAGCAGCAGTGATTAGACCATTTATGGAAAACATTCCTGAGGTCCTGAGAGGCCGGCAAATGGAATCAAAATGTTAGTAGAAGAGTGGTCACTATTATCAATAGTCGAGGAGAAGATTGAAGAAGATCTCAGGAGGAAAACAGACAGAATGGAGTTACTTTGAAAAATACTCGGAGTCCGAGAAAAGCATATTTTTAAAGTCAGTATTAATTTTGGGAGTACAGAATTATTTCTGCTGTCTTATCCAGTCATCTAAAGTCTTTTCAGCTCCATAGAGAAGGTGGAAAAGGAGCTGAGCCTCGTAGAGGCAGGGGAATCTAAAAGTGAGAACAAAGATTTTAGGCTTTGGAAAGACCTTGATATCACCTAATCTTCTTCTCTTGCTCTGAGAAAGATTAAGTCTACCTGTACCATTCGTAATTGATGTTTGCCTAACAGCTCATAATGATAAAAATACTTGAAGACCTTCAGGAAAGCAAAGAAGAAGGAAGCACTGAATATTTATCACCACAATTTTGTGCTTTATTGAGAACATGTTTCCCTTTCTAACTCTTTTGACCTTTAGCTAATCTAATGCCTGTGCCCTCCAGAATAAATTGGTAGTCCCTATTTTAAATCAGCTGCTAATGGTTCCATAGACTTCTACCTAGGGACCTGTCCTGGACTTTCCTGACACCATAAATCTCTGCTGCTTAATGGATATGTGATGCTACTGTGTGCTTATTTTACAGATTTCATATTCATATATATATAGTATTTGGATAGGTTGTGCTCTGGTAGCAACACTCCTGTATGCCTTGTATGCAACTTACAGCAGGCAGTCTTCATCTGCCCTACCCAGCTGGTAGCTGTGGAGTTGACCAGATGATGCAGTCATATTAAGCGCTTCTGACTATCCTTGCTTTCCTGTGGAAAGTAAAGGTTTTTGTGCCCACATCTGGTTCTCACATTGCAGCAAAGAGATCTGACTCACATCCATGACCTTGTAACATCAGAAGTACATAGAATTGATGGCATGTACATTAAAATCTACAAGATAAACATACATGGTTTATGAAGAACTATTTTAAATTCCAGATTTTAAATACATTTCTATATAATTTTAGAATTATAAAATAATCTTTTAATGTGGAAAATGGCAGTTTTGGTCATGGAGTGCTATTTACTGGGAATAACATTAGGCTGTAAACTTTAAAATTTACCTTAAAATGACTTGGTTTTTAGACAAAGAAAAAAATTGCAGCCCAGTTCCTTTGCTGTTAATTAATCTCCTGCTCCATTTTTGCTTTTCCTCTTTTGGCTTTTACCCATCACAGATAGCGAGATACAACTGAGGCGAGACATGGTCTTCTGTCAGAGCCTAGTGGCCACAGTCTGCGCTTTTTCAGAGCAACTAATGGTGGCCTTAAATCACATGTTTGACAACAACAAAGAATATGAAATGGAGACGCTGGAGGCCAGCAGAAGGTGGTTGGAACAGATAGCCACTGCGGGTCTTCTCCTTCATTTCCAGTCCCTGCTCTCACCTAACCTGGTAAGACTCCTCATGTGGCATGCTTGGTCACAGCCTGTGTTTGTTCCCTGAACCAGGGGCACGGTTAAACAGTCTTAGTTATAAATGTAATTTTCTGGGTCCTTTGTGCTTAGCTTGTTACTTAATTAGCTGCTATTTGGAAAATTTGCGATTTAGATAATTACAGATATGGGAAGTGTTTGTAGTGTGGGAAATATGTTTTCCACAAAGATGGTATTATGTTTGAGTTAGCAGATAGTGAGTTTGCCCTTGACTCCCCACTGCTATCGTAGCTGTTCCCTAGGAGTGAATGTAGTATTAGGTGATAACCAGAACTTCAGTTTGCAATAAGCAGCAATGCAAGGTGAATAAAATACCCGATTTGGATATTTTATCAACCCAAAACCCAATAGGGCTGTAGTAGTTGAAGGACTAGACATGCTAGTCTGTTTTGCTCCTGTCGTAGGGCAAATCCTTGTAGCCTGTCAGGGTAAATGGAAATCTGCTGTTTCTTCACAAGGCTTGGCAAAGAGCCATGGCTTAAGAAACAATTAAAAAAGGGACGTGGCTTTGTAGTCCTCTAATCCCCAGTTATCCAAAGTGCTTCTTCAGCTATTTAAGCTGCTTCTCACACTAGACTGCTAACCTGAAGAACTGTGAAGCAGTCTCCACAGTCTGCTCTGTGGCAGTCTTCTCAACCTCTGGAGTTGCTCACTGAAAATAACTGATTTGGTACATCCTACTGTGTAAAAGTCCACGCAAATAACAGACGATGTTCCTAGTATCAAAGGTCTTCTTTCCTTGCCTTGTCTATCTCAGCAGCGGTTGACCTGATAAACTTTAGAAGCAGAAGAGATCAATAAAAATAAAGGTGTTTCTAAATCATGATCATAAAGCATTAGTCTATGGTATTGTTGGAAAGCATTGACTTGAGCTAGTGTTGAGCAACTACCTCACAGGTAGTTGAGGTACCTACGTGGGCTTGCATGGGACACGGTATGTCAGGACGAGGTGTGCGGCTTAAAAACAGATAAAGTCAGTGCCTGAGAGAAACAGTGGGCTCTTTATCCACATGAGGAGTATGTGAAGAAAGCACGGTCAGGGGAGCTTGGGCTCATGTCTTGAGTCTGGGATGCTTTTTAGCACCATGCAGCACCAACACGTCCTGGTGCTGGAGTCCTCAGAGTTCGAGTAAATTCAATTGGTGCCTGTCTTATGTTTTCCCATGTGCTTAGTTGTCATGTTATCACAAAATAACTGTTGTCTTTACAGCACTGAATACTTCTGTTTTTTCTTTCAAGATTGTAGAGATTTCCTTTGTAGTGAAAATACATGCTACTTAGCTATTTTCATGTAATCAGATACCAGCAGTATGCATTGTCAAATTGAAAATAAAATTAAATTTAGTCTCTTCTGTCTAACTGTTCTTAACCGAGGGAAAAGTATTTAAAGGCAACTTTTTCAATACCTTCTCAGCACTATTTTGCTTACAAATGATCCGTGTTATTTTAAACAAGGGTGTTTGAAGGAAATTACACTCATTATGGCCAGAGTTCAGTAAAGAATGAGCAGTTGTGCAAAGATTTCCCATGTCACTGAATGGTTTTCAGACTATTCTGCTGATAAAACTGCTCTGTCCATAGAAACTTCATAAATTGAACCAGGAGACAAAATATTTCTAGCAGCTTTGCTTTTTCGTAAATACAAGGGGGAATGCTGTTTCACTATATAGATCAGGGAAAATCATGGGGTGGTTTTTTTTCCTTTCTATAATTCAGTAAGATATAGTTTTTTCTCATTTTATAGGCAGCTAGTTTATTATTCTCTGCCTTCCTACTGTTTCAGTTCTTAGAGGAGGAAAAATGCCATGCCTCAGATTTCCATTTGGCTCTTGCTAACTTAAGGTGCTAGGGGAGGGTTGTATAAAGAATAGAATTACTTTAAGTGATTATTGATTTCTGCTATAATTGCTCTGCATATTTAACTCAAGATAACCATACTTGTAGATGACTCTTTTCCTTTTTAAAGGTTCAGTAAAGTGTCCTGAGAAGTTAGTAATTTACTTCCTGAAGCTTTTTTCGTAAATTAGTCTGGATCACGTTAGCTATCTTTTTAGCTCAGGAGTACACAGAGTGAACCATAGCTCAAATCAGAATATTGGCATATCTACATACTTGATTTGCATCTAGAGTTTTGTAGGTGAAGGTGCAAATCACCCTGAGCTATACTTGTTCTGATCTATTGGTTCAATTATTGGTGCTTAGAGTGGACACGATGAACTCTCATCTGTTGTTTATACATGAAATGCTGAAGTTATGGCATTTTTTAAAGAAAATTGCTAAAAAGAAGAATTTGTTTTTCACATTTCCCTTCTGTTAATTTCCAAACTAGACTTGGTGTCAAGACAAGCTGTTGAAGTCTGGTAACTTACGTAAAAATAATTACAGTAGTGTTTGATTAAAAGCCATGAGAAGTAATGGTAGCTATAAACTACCTATTAATTTACTATGTGAAACGATAACTTTAATTTTAATAATCTTGGACTAGTAATAAAAAAAAAAATAGAAACAAAGATATTTACATTTTCTAGGAGTTAATTAGGTTATACACTGCACCAGTGAAATGTTGTGCAACATTCTGTAGTTACTTTTATGTCCTGCTCTCATATTATTTCTGGTAGGGAAAACATCTGGCTGAAATGACCATTTCACTTTTTCTTTTTGCCTTTTTTAGGCTGATGAGCAAGCTATGCTAGAAGATACATTGGTTGCCCTGTTTGACTTGGAAAAAGTTACTTTTTACTTCAGACAATCAGAGCCAGAACCACTAGTTGCGAGTGAGTAATTAGAATTTATATCAGGGCTTTACTTTTCAGAAACATTTTCTGTATTTGTAACATTTTTCTCTCCTAGAACATTACCTCCCACAGGGAATATTATATAGTTTGGGATTATGGAGAACTAGTAGATCTGTAGCTCTCCTAATATTCCTAGATTTCCTGAAATACAGCTAACATCAGTGACAGTGCAGAATCATTATCTGGCAATGTCAGTAACCTTGGGGGCAAAACTGTTTGCTTAATTGAGTTTTCCATTGGGAGTATGTGACTGCCTCAGGAAAGTCCCTGAAAGATCTAGCTGTTATTGAAGAGTCATGTGTAAAATAAGCTTGAAGGTCTTAATAGAGAAATGCAGCTGAGATCAGATGGAGAAACATAAAACCCATTTCATTTTATCATCTAAAAGACAAAGTAGATCTTGGAAGAATTCCTTGAAAGGAGACGGCAAACACTGTTAGGATAGCTTTAAATTGTGCAAGAAGCTTCCCCTGAGACCTGCTGGTGCAGACGATCAGGGTCCTGAACTCTTCTTCCCAATACTCGCCCAACTCGCAGGAAGGGACTGTCTTCGCAGTCTGCTGTTTATACCCTTCCCTCATTTTCAGCCACTCCTTTATTAATATGTTTTCAGCCAGTAGAGATTTTCCTGCAGTGAACTTTGTTTAGTGAGCAAAAAGCCCTCATTTTTTCCGAAGTCTCATAACTCCCTTGGGAAGGGAGGAAAGCATGTCTGCTTCACATCAGGCTTTTCTAGAACAATTCCCTTGCTGGACTGAGACCACACGTGAGACAACTTCTGCAGTAACCAAAACCAGAAGACACAAAGCTCCTCCACAAAGCTGCCCGTGCTCCGAAGAATTCAGTAGCACAGGGCTGGTAGTCTGGTAGGAATTAGCCTATGTAAGACCATATTTATTTCCATATAATTCAAGTAAGAACCCTGTTTAGAGTGTTTGTTTTAAAAAGAAGCCCTGCCAAGCCAGGTAACAACATGGAACCGGAGTTACAGGAGGGCCTCCTGATGGGGAGTTAACCCTATGCCTGTGTCATGAACTGTTCATATTGCTGTATCTTCCAACTGAGGTGTCTGTGCTAAAACAGAGATAAGTGGAAAGTCCATGTGTTCTAGGATTATAATAAACTCTGTATTTCCTTTTGGTTTAACTGCTGCCACCACAGTCATCCTGACTGTAGTTACAGAAGACAAGGAACTGGCAAATTTGTTTTTTCCATTTATGATTCTGCATAATCAATAAAAGAAAAAAAGTCGATTTCTTATTACCAAAAATAGTGAAAAATGTTCCTTCGGAATCTTTTCCATTTAGGTACAAAATAATTTATGCACAGAGTGTAAAAACTACATAATAATATTATTATTGATGCAAATCACTAAATTTTATTGTTACTGCTTTCAACTTGGAGACTTATGTATGGAAATGATACTTAAACAGGAAATACATACAAAGCTTAAATTGAATTAAACTAACTTCCTCTGAAAGATTTAGCTAAATGGAAAATTTTCGTCAACTTTTGCTAATGGTCGTTACGTATTAATCATCTGGCATAATACACACAACGTATGTTGGGGAATTGCTGTATCTGCAAAATGATACTGCCAGTTGCCCTGAACTCTACACCAATTGATGTATTATGACATTTAGCTTGTCAAAGTCTAATGAAATGTGCTCTTACACTTTTATATATTCTACCATATTACATTTGTTTTCTCAGTTGAGTCCTGATTTTTAATAATAATTTAATGAATATGCTGGTAGCTACTGTATGTTTACTTGTGTTCTATCCCACACAAATCTCAGGAGAATCTGACTCTATATATCACAGTGACCTTATACATTGTGCACCTGAGGAAGGCACGTAAAATATGGCTAACGGTATCCTTCCAGTGATTTCAAACTATGTACTGTATGTAGATGTTCAGGTTTACAGGGAATACAAGTAGGATGTTGCCAACTACATTATTTGCTTAGTATTTTTGCTGTCATTGACAGGCTGGCAAAGATGACAGTCACTGCTTTTCTGTTTATCTGCTTCCTGATAATGGATAGGCCAAAAGTGACCACAGCAACACCGATATAATGTAAAATACTGCACGTATTAGTTTTGTGTCTGCAGTGATTTTTATCTAACCGTGTGAATTTTGGGTGCAACAGCTTGTGGAAAAGGACGTGCCATTTCTTTTAATGAAATAGTAACACTGACTGTATTCTTAGATGTACCAATCACATACCAAGCAGAAGGAAGCCGGCAAACTCTGAAGGTTTACTTCTACCTTGACAGTTACCATTTTGAACAGCTTCCTCAAAGGCTGAAGAATGGAGGGGGATTTAAAATCCACCCAGTACTTTTTTCACAAGGTAACTTGAGTTTTAATTCCCTCACCCCCCCCAGTTCTTTCACATAATTTTTAACTCTCTTTAAAACCCTACCTATTCACTCTGATTTAAATCCTTTGTAACTATGAGGGCACAATGCTTATATTTAATATGTTGTTTAATGTGGGCATTTATTGAGAACTTTGAATTAAAATGTGAATTTAAGAAATGCTGAGATTTGTGATAAAAAAATAGAGTCATGGGTATACATTTCTAAGTTTATACCTGTTACATGATTCAGGCACCGAAGAATGAATCCTCTTTCATCAATATTGTTTTGTTCTTTGTAGACATTAGCGGACAATAGTCAGGCCATGAAGCTTGCTTTTAAAAGTGTTTTGCATTCCAAATGCTATCGTAATCTTTTCCTATTACTTCAAATTTAAGGACTAAATTGTTATCCCCTGAGAATTCTGTCTCTTTAAAACGTTATGAAGACTTAAATAACATTTTCAGTCTTTTGTGGCTATGACACTGCAAATGTTACCGAAGTGATGAATGGTGGCGCTGATGCTCAGACTGTTCATAAATTGCAGGCAGCCTGCATTAGCTGCAGTGTCATTACAGTCATCAGGAACGTGGAGTTTGATTCACTGAAATGGTGAATGTGAGGTGCTGATTGCCTTGAGCCGCCTTTGATTTCAGAGGGAGCTGAAAGTACTCCATACCTTGCGAAAGGCTTCCAGGCTTTATGTGGAATAGGCAGAAGTCAGGCATACAAATGAAGGTTTCGAGGGGGGTTTGGTTTCTGTTAGATAAGGAGGATGTAAAAGGAAATAGCAAACAGTAAGATACATGAAGAAATAGCTGAACTTACTGTAAACTTAAACCACACAATTTTTAAAAAATAAGATCCCTGAAGTCTGATTTTTAAACAAACTAATAAAGATAGTCATCAGTGGATTTCTTTTGAACAGATTGGTTTCAGTCATAGGGGAAAATGAGAACACTGAGCAGAAGGCATATTTCAGTAGAGCAGACAAAAAGGCACATGAAAGAGAACAGAAAATACCTTGGTTCAGATGAAATCCTGGAAATACTAATTTTTTTTTTAGATTTGGGAGGGGATTCAGTGTGCTACTGAACTTCTTTTGCAGAATTTTTTGCCTTTCTGTTTCCAGAAGCCTAAAATATTTGAGTCTTATGATAAGCATCTTTGTAGTCAGCTAAAGGAAAAGGGCAAAGATTTGTTCAAGCGTTAAATCTGCTTAATAATTTTCAGTAATACAGAAGATTTCTTCTTTCTTTACCATACCAAATTTCTTTAATTTTCAAGGATCCCCCTCCAAAATAGTCCATTAGACTCCAGGAATAAGAAGTCCTGGATAAGAAGTTAAATCCTAGCGTTTAAAACATTATTTTGGGGTTTTTTCCCTTATTAATGAGTGCATTGGGATTCTTTTTTCTACTTCTTTTGTATGAGGTTTGGCTCAGCTACCATCAAACTAACTCAGTAGATCCCCATCTTTAACTGAAATTTATTAGCTACAAATGTAGAAATCTTCTGTAAATTCCTCTGTGAAGTGAATTCTTGCTTCCCAAGCTTAACAGAGCTAAGCTGTTTCCTGCCTAAAATATGGTTTATGATGTTTTCAAATGGAACATTTAGAAAATCACATTTTTGGAATACTTTATCAAAGGCACAAGTCAGTGCACATCAGTCTATTTATCTCTGTGTTGCTCTATTCTGTGTTTCGTAGCTCCATGCCTAAAATTACAAGTCTATATATTTGCAGGATTGGGACTGTAGACATTTAAAAAAGTTTTTAAATGTTTACCCAGGCTATATTATGTATCCCTCCACTTGTAAAAACAGTTTTGTGCAACCACATACATTCAAAAGGATCCTGATTTGCAGGATTGGGGTCTGAGAATGTTGAGATATTGCTCTTGGCATTCAGATTTCTCTATTTCCTACGTTAGAATTGAGATCTCAGCAATAAATAAACTTAATTAAAAGACACTTTATTTAAAATTAAGTTTATTTAAAATTGCTACTTAGTCTCTTAATTATGTAGGGTTTTAAAAATTTTTTTGTTTTTCATAGAATCCTAGAATAATTCAGATTGGAAGGGACCTCAGTAGGTCTCTGGTCCAATCTCTGCTCATAGCAGCGTTAGCTGTGACATCAGACCGGGTTGCTTTATCAAGTAGGATCTTGAAAACACCCAAGGACAGAAACTGCACAACCTCTTGGGTAACCTATTCCTCTACTTGACTGCCCTAATGGTGAAAAAATGTTTCTTTCTATCCAGTTGAAGCATCTCTTGTTTCAATTTATGTCCATTGCCTCTTGTTCTGCCAGCATGCACCATTGTGAAGAGCCTGGCTCTGTCTTCTTGTTGACCTCCTGCTAGCTAATGGCACCTGCCTAGTAGGTTCCCACCAAGCCATCACTTGTACAGGCTGAACAAGCTCAATGTCCCTCAGCCTCTCCTCACAGAGCGTGTGCTCCACACCGTGACCATCTTGGTGGCCCTCTACTCAACTCTTTCCAGTTGATCAACAGCTTTTGTGTACTGTGGGGCCCAAAACTAGACACAGTATTCAAGATGCTATCTAATGAGTGTTGAGTAAAGTGAGGACAAGCACTTTGTTCAGTCTACTGGCCATGCTTATGTTAGTACAGTTTAGGATGCTCTTGGCCTTCTTGGTTGCCAGAGAACACTGCAGGCTCCTGTTCAGCTTGCTGTCTAACATGACCCCGAGGTCCTTCTCAGCAGAGCTGCTCTTTAGGCTTTACCTTCCCAGGTGCAGGACTTGACATTTGTCCTTGTTCAGTTTCACAAGGTTCCTGCTGGCCCATTCCTCAGGGCTGTCTAGGTCCCTCCCTAGGTGGCCCTGCACTTGAGTATATCCACTGCTTCTCCCAATTTGCTATTATCTGCAAACTTGACTTAGCTGCTCCAAGTCAGCGATAAAGATGTTTAACAATATACATCCCTGTGGTATTCTGCTTGTAATGGGCCCCTAGGTAGACCATGTCCCATTAGCTGCTACCCTTTGAGCCTACCCATCCTTCCAGGTTTTTTTACCAGTCAGTTGTCTATGCATTCAGACCATAATATCCTAACTTGGATTCAAGAATACCATAGAAGACATGTTTATAAGGAAAGCTTCCTTACAAAAGAGCTTTCTAATATATTAGGTAGAAAAATGTTAAACCCTTCAAAAAGGGGAGAGCCAAAGTACACGCTGTGGGATTCCCTGCCAGCACCCGTGAGCATGGCCCCCGCAGTGCCTGTAGAGGCAGAACTGTGTGCTCCAGCTAGTCCAGACACATGACTGAGTTTCCCGGTTGGGTAATCTAGTTGGATAAAACCAACTTTATGCCAGTAAAATAAGCAGTACGGATTATCAACTCTGTTTGCACTAACATGCTATTATAAATGGAGTTCAGCAGATATTTTTGTTTGGGCTTTCTGGTGTGACTTAGCACCAAGGAAGTTAAGAAGCAAGTCTGACTGTTGAAATTTAATATTTTTTGCACAGAAGTAGAATTACAAACTCTGAAAGCACAGAAGGGGAGTGCAATTTGCATGTTCTTTCACAATGAATGAATTATTTATTAACTGGTCATATTAAGCAGTACAAGCAGAATTAATATTCTGTGTGCAGCTGAAGCTGTAAGACAGCAGCATGTTTCCATCAGAACTCTGCTTATTGCTTGCATTTTCTGATAGGGTGATGAATTCTTAGAATGTGTATGGATTATTAAAGTGGCAATATTCCTAATTGTAAAATCTTTAATGCTTCTCCTCAAAAAAACTATTTCACCAAGAGCCTGTGTTTTTTGTTAGAGTAAGGTTAACCTCTTAATGTGAAGATCTTGATTTTTCCAGTCAAAATTTTCCTGGGGACCTTTCAAACACTTGATTTGACTTGGCTAAAGAAAAGGTTAAACTTCCCTGAGTATCTAAATTAAAGGGGCTGGTGGAATGTTCTTTTTTTTCTTTCTTTTTTTGAAAACTATTGCTAAGGAAGAGCATCCCAAAATGGAACGGTAGTGTGTTCATTTTTTCCACCTTTTAATTTCTGTGCAATGATCATGTGAGAAGGACATATGATCCTTCCTTTAATGGAAGCCTTTGTTTAGTTCCTGAGTTCTTGTAGCAATGTTCATCCTTGCTTTGGTGAAGTGAATACAACAAAGGTGGACACACAAAGTATTTGACTTTAGAAACTTACCTGATCCCTGAAAAGGACCTTATAGGGCATTTTCAGAAATCCAGAGAAGTTTGCTTTACTTGATCTAGAAGAAGGCATTCACATTATCAGTGGGAATAACTAGAGGTTCAAGTGCTCCACATCTCCCAAAATCAGGCTTCGTAAGAAGTTTAGGTCTCCCTCTGTGAAAGTAGCTGCTACATTAATCCTTTCTTTCCTCTACCCCAGCTCACTCTACTGTTTTCTTCCAGGATATATTAGAACTAAAAACCACATTTACATTCAAAGGGCAGGAGTACTTTAATTAGAGCAATGGAACTCAAAGTAGCGCTCTCCTTTATATTTTCCACAGGGCAAGAAATATGATTTTTCTTGTAAATGAAATCTTAAAGAGAGATCTGTATGAATTTGATGACATATGGAAACAGCTCAGCAATCCACAGTGGGGTCACAGCCTCAAGGTTAAAAAGTAATTCACTGGTGTGTGAACAAAGATACAAAGAAGGAGAATACTAATTATTTAATACTGATTTTTCTCTTCTCCATTCTCCTTTCTTTTTTCACAGCATTGGAGAGCATGGAAGGATATTATTACAGAGACAGTGTCTCAGTAGAAGAATTTCAAGCTCAGATTAACGCAGCCTCACTAGAAAAAGTCAAGCAGTATAACCAGAAACTACGGTGGGTAATAAACCGACATTCCTGAGATTAGTTTACGAAGTTCTGCTTTTCTGCAGTTTCTATGACACATCTTTAAACTGAAGTGCGTTGTATGGTGGTTGTTTTTTGATTCATGGTTGAGTAAGATCCAAGATTCATGGTTCTGACGTTTTTGATTTCTGCACTGTTAAGTTACTTTTTAAAAAATTGTTTTCCCATGAAGGCTATAGCTGTAATTGCCTCCAGGTTGTTGTACTAATGCACATAGAAAAGGAAATGTCTACTTGATCACAAATGGAGTATCAGAATTGCTAAACATTATGATCTGATTCTGCAGACCATATTTACCTAATTTCTACAGAACAGGACTTGAAAAATAGTGTTGTTTTCCTCAAAGCTGAGCATTTTCCTTGCCGCCCCCCATCATACTAATGGGAATATAAACATATTTGGATACTTGCATCAGCTTCGGGTATGGGTTACAGAGTGCATACTTGCCAGTATATGTAAAGATTCTGCAGCTGTGTATTTCTGTAAATATTTCATTAAGAAGTTGCACATAAAGACAGAATTTCTGGTATACAAAATAACCCATTAGTTATGAAGTAAAATAATGAAGATGTGTACATAGACCACTCTTGCATCTCACTGTATCTGTGAAAAATACCTGTTTGAGTACACTTATTTGCACATGAGTTGACGAAAGAGAGTGCAAAGGACTGCAGTAAAATCACATCTATTCACTTTTAAAATTCTTGAATCAGATGGAAACACTACCATTTCTCTGGAACTGTTAGGCAGCTTTTAAAAGCAGCAGAGAACAGGAGGTAAAAAAAGAAGTTAAGGACAGTGGAGAAAGGGAAAAGGGTCTCTTTTTCCAATTCCTTCACCTGTTGGCACACTCCTGTCTTTGGAAGGTTTTCTTCATGGATCTTGCAAAAGTTTTTCTCTAATGTGTTATCAAAGCAGTGGACTTTCTAGATTCTGTTTTAATCTAAGCAGTACTATAGCAAAAGTGATCTTAAAGCCAGTTGTATTCAGTCAGTACTGTATATTTCATTTTTTTGTGACATCTGTGTCAGTGCACTTCTGTGTTAATGACAAATGTAGTATTTATGTAGTCTGTTTTCCACCTTCTTGTATTAGTACTTCCTATTTGGGAAAAAAAGTTCCTCCTGAGTATTTATTTGACAAGGCTTATGTTATAAATCAGTTTTACAGAAAGCCTTGGTCATGCCAGTATTTGGCCTAGCTGAAGTCAGCTAGTGTTGGAAAGAAATTTCTATCACTTGGACAAGGCAAGACTTTTTGTGCTGTTTTTTTCTATGAATAGGCCCAGTTTAGCCCCCAGGAAAATCCTTAAAAGAAATTCTTCCTGACTTTATGCTCTAGTGTTCCCTGACCTTGCTTACCTCATGTGTTAGGACCTCCATTCATGCTGTGGCTCTAATGAGGCACATTCCTCTTGCCATGTTGTGACTCACAGCTCTGATCAGTTGCTAACCTCCAAGGCCTAGTTTTGCTAGAAGTTACTATGAAAAAGATAGCATTCAACAAAAATTACCGTGGGTAGCTCTGTCCAGTCACAAGAATAAGAAATTTTTTTTTCGAGCCATCTACTGTCTGATGAGAACTTTCAGTAATTGATTTTTTTTCTTGTTTGCTTTCTGGTGAACTCTACCCATTTCTTAAATGAGGCAGAAACAGCTTCAGGAATTCACTGACATAATGTGAAGAAGAAAAACAGAAGAGCAGATGCTTCGTTCTTGTTCTGCCATTTTCTAGCCTGTGTAGGTGTTTGGCCAGGAGAATCTAATAAAGTAACTACAGCAGCAAAAGATATTAACATTTGGATAATTGCTCTAAAGAAGAACAAAAAAGTGAAATTGAATATTCCCTGGAAACATACTCAAGTGCAATAATACTATCTTAAACTCTTCACGTGGAAGAAATCCTCTGTGCAGAACCACCTAATCAGTAATAAAATAAGTCATTCAAGACACAATCCATAAACCATTCTTTCTCCATAGAAAAGGAATGCCTTGCTTGCTTGTGAAATGACCATGTGATGACCATCTTATAATCTCTCCATCGCTACGGCAGCGGAAAGCAAATGGGAACAACAGCAAAGGAGAAAGTAGTGGGAGAAGAAGATGGGGACTAGTGGGAATGAAACTACTGGTTGGCAGTGACACTGCAGCCGAGCCATCCGTTGATGAGAACTCTTGATACAAGTTCAGCTTCTCTTATTCCTAATGCATTTAGATAATAATGCTCTAATAATGTGAAACACATGAGACCACTTTGTTGTGTATGGTCCCACTTACAAACAGAGATGCTGGCCTAACTTGGGATGTACCCAAGCAGGAAAGTAAAATTAAAAATGGGTAGTACCTTTGCTCAGCTACCTCTTAATTTCTTGTGGTAAAGTCTTGTTAAAGTTTGAGTACATAGAACATTTTTGACGAATGTGGTATCTTTTGGGTGACAAATCTGATACTGATGTGTGCCTTAAAGTAATTAATTTACAAATTATTTGTTTGAATGAATCAAAAGATATTTTTAGTGGACTTCAGGAAGGATAACCTTTATCCATCATATAAAGTCAAGACGCTGAATCCTTGCTTTTATTGCAAAATTCATTCATAACTATGGAACTGTGACCAGCTTTTCCACAGTATCAAAAGTGATACAATAAATCAAGGTGCAAAATTGTCCTCCATGACACTTATTTGAGCATCGTAAGAGCTTCTGCCTTTCATGGTTCTTGCTTTGGGGCTTTTGCAAATACTGCCGCAACTATGAAACAGTAATGATAAGATTATCATTTTTATGAGAATGCATGAAAGACAGTTGAAAACTGGTTATAGAATTTCATGCTTATGTGGAATGGAGAAAATGTCCCTCCGTCTTCCGTAATAGACTTAACCCTATTTGAATCTAATTAATAATATAAGGGAACTTTTACTCTAAGGCCAGCTAAAGTTGAGTTTTTCTGCAATTCCTGAGGCAATATCCCCTACCCCAGCAATATGTGGGAAGTCCTTTATCGGAATAAAGATGTTGTTTTTAAGAAAACCAACCAATACCTAGTTTATGAAATTTCTGAAACTGCTAGGAAATCTTCAGCATCTGGCCCACAATTATTCTTAATCGTGCTGGATTTCTTTTTTACAGTCAGCCAGATTGCACTTATTTTTATAGTGCACCAATTTTGTTTTTCTGATACTGTTAAGGAAAAGAAAGTTACGTTCAAATTCTCTTTGCAAGTTGAGCTGGTGCTAGTAGTTGCCAGCAATATAAAATTAACCTCATCAAATTATTTGCTAATGAGAAACATGCAGTACAACCAAGTGAAAGTAATTAGGTCAGCAAAGATTTTAAAGATCTTTATTGCTATGTTTGATAGCTCAGCAGTTGTCTTCTAATTTAGAAGAGG
Source organism: Fulmarus glacialis (assembly GCF_000690835.1). NCBI lineage: Eukaryota > Metazoa > Chordata > Aves > Procellariiformes > Procellariidae > Fulmarus > Fulmarus glacialis. The sequence goes on from NW_009215844.1 coordinate 63,206, forward strand.
ACCAGAAAGAACCTGTGTATCTGACCTGTACAGAGGCTGATGTTAAGTGAGCCCCTTCTGTGTTCTCCTGCCTCCTCCCACTTTTCCCCATCTTCCTCCTTTGCTACTCCTTGCCATTCGATATGCTTTTTCCATCCTGAACCAGTTCGTTTGCTTTAGAGATACCAGAGACCGTTGTGCTTCAAGAATGTAGGGCACAATGGTGTTTGAATCCATAGGAATAACAAAAACTCACAAATGCACTATATTTACTTGGACTGCTTGGTTGGTTTAAGTATTCTCTTGCAAATTTTGAGTCAAGTAATTGTAAAAGCATGAGGGTAAACTTTAATTGTAATTTTCAAACCATTACTGCTTTAAGAATTACTTAGTTAAAATACATTCTGTCCTTTGAATATGATTTTTATATTCGGTAAAAGTCTCTTTCCTGCAGAGTGAGATTCAGTGTGGTAGTTATTATTACATTGCATAGAAATAAATCTTATGGTCATTACTGCAACCAAAAGATTGCAGGCCTGTTGGAAGCTGGGACAGACCCTGACAGACAGGTTAGCTGAATGGCTGTTAACTCAGCCAGTCCTTGGACTGAATAGTGACTTTAAGATAAAACATTTAGTTGGATATGAGAACAATTTTTATCCTCAGAGAAATCAGGTGTTGGATTAGCTTCGTGCAAAAAATAAGCCATTTTTTAAAATGGACCTTGATGAGTGTAGGAATGACAACTTCTGTAATGTTTGTCCAAGTTATCAGAGGTTTGGACTTGATGCCCCAGGATGGGACTTTCAGTCTACAGAAGTAAGGAAGCTTGCTCTTCCAGTCTTCCTTTCTCTGTGAGTATTTGACATTTTATCAGATTAGTCTTTATTTTTTTGTCTGTGAATTCTCTTTCTGGGAAAAAATTGGGTCCCTCCTATGACATTCTATTAAAATGCAATTTTCTATAGGTGCTTCTGGTTAGCTTCTTAATCAGAAAAGTCCAGGCACATCTGCTCTTTAAGAGTTTTTTCCTGGACGTGTCTGTGCACACGAGGGATGTATCTCAAAGGCAGAGAGCATGTTCAGGGCACAGGTCATTCCGTGGGGTGCAGGGCTGTGGTTGTACCAAGTATGCTTCCAGCTTCTGGGTCTCTGCAGTATGCTTCGCTGCATATTGTTGACTGCAAGAGCAAACTATGGTGGAATATAGATGCCTAAAACTGCACATCAATATACCTGTTTGGATTCCAAAACTGTCAATGCAGATCATTTTTATCTGATGAGAAATTAGTGAAATCACTGGCTCTTGGATTCATAATAATTTTTAATGCCTCTTCAGCACCTATGCTTGCATTTAGACATCTAAACACTTTAAAATTTGGTTCCCGATGTTATGGTGACTTGGATTGGGAATATTCAGAAGGAAATAAGCAAAATAATAGATGAACGTGAGGTTAGGAAAAGTTCCTGTAACTTTTCTTTTATCCCCAGCATGGCACTTTCTTGTGACACCCCTGACTATATGATGACCCAGTTCTTCACTCCAAAGATAGGATCGTGCTGTGGGAAAGACAGCTGAGGATTGCTATCCATCCCCGCCACTGGTGTGGGTGCTAATTACCACTGTGTAGTAATTAACTTGCCTGTGCATCAGTAGACAAAGAAGGTCTGGAAAAAGTGTTCCTTCCTTCCTGCCTACCATTCTGTGTGATTTGGAGCTATTCTTTGAAATCAGCTGTGTCCAGGGTTATTGGCAGCTACTTTTGTAGCCTGTCGTACAGCCATAATAGAAGACAAATTAAAGCGAGCAGTAAAGGGAAAAGGCCATTTTTTGTGGGTTTTTTCCCTATGTTGCTGCTTTCTTGGATATCATATTAGGAGGTAAATGCAAGTCTGTTACGTTAAGGAAGCAATTATAATCAGTGAATCTAATGACAAATGATTTAGCTAACTACCCTCATTACATTGAACATCTGATTATGCTGAATGTAATATTTGTCATTTTAAAGTGTTTCATTTACAATGTAACTTCAAACAGTTTCTCTGTCTGAAGCCTCCTGTATTTATTTTATGGCATAAGTAACCCCCCACAGAATGATGGCAAATTTAATTTAATTCTTTATTCTGGGATGTTATAATCCATAAGGTTTTCGTGTTGTTGGATTTTCTTGTTTCTTTCGATTTTTAAAAAGACAAGAAAAGGAAAGTACTTCTGCGCCTAGAATTTATGCAAGCATGGAACAAAATCTGTCTGAGGAATATAACATCTTTTTTATTTATACACGCACGTATTTACGCACAGCAGCCTCTGAAGCTGCAGGCTTCTTGGCAGGCTGATGTTTTCCGTATCCTGTATAATTTAGTCAAGGCAGAAAATAGATGTGATGGCACTCATGGCTTCAGGCTGAACTAAAATTCTCTAATAGTTGCTTTGGTATAAATGAGATACAATGACATAAAGGACATACCCACTTAGAGATAGTTAATTACTATGAAAGAAAGAGCTTGTCTGTCTCTGGAACAAACTGATGGGTCCTTGAGACAATACCTGTGTTATCACAAAGACCAGATCATATATCAGTTCCTGTAATAAATGCATTAAAATCCACCTTAAAACTGGCAGATTCCTTCCCCCACTGTTTCCAGTGGAAAGCTTTTCCAAACAAAATTGCTCAGTGGTTAAGAAGCTTATGCTGTTTGTCCTTGTGCTGCTGTTGTCCTGTGATTTTAGTCTTACTCTCCTTTCCCTCATGTCTATCCACTTCAGTAAGCGACATGTTAACGATCAACATTAACAGTTTTTGTTGTTGCCATCAAATTCAGAAAAGAGTAACCTGAGGAGAGTTACAGGTTTCAGGGAGTGATTCTGTGGAAATACTTTCTTTTTGGTGAAGTGGGGTATTTATAAAGCAGGTGAAAAACTGTTTTCCTATTTTCAATACTAGGTGTTTGATACATTGCTTTGTGTTTAAAAAAGCAACAGTAAAACTGGACTGCAATGCTACATACACAAATTTATCATGTAGTTTATATGACTATAAAAATTGGAAATCTAATGCCTTTTAGATTTTTAAGATGTGGTTCCAAATGAACTAGATACTCGTAGCTGAACTCTCTCTAAATGCAAAATCTTTATGAAGGAGAGGTTGAAAATTAAGCATTTACTCTGAAGGACATGACAAGGAAATAATAGCTAAATTTTTCTCCTGATGAACTTAATGAGAAGCATTTTAGGTAGAACAGAAATTAAGATTCATTGCATCTAAGTGAAGCAAGACCAGAGAGAAAATAGAGAGGTCCTGGACAAAGTAAATTAAATTTGCCTAGCTGGTCTAAAAGATACTGCCAGCTGGCTTGAATTTAGCTTTGTTTTTTTTTTCTCTTCCAGTGCTATGCTCTTTCTGAGAGTGTAAATTCGTTGTTTCTTTAGACTTTTGACAAAGTATGATCAGTATTTATCATAGGTAGTGTTCTGAAATTGAAAAGTATGTGTCTTGATAGATTATATATACTGAGTCTTTGCTCACTTTGCTCGGAGGTGGACATCTGGTTCATTCTGCTTGCTTTATCCTCTGCAAATGCAGAGGACATGGATCCGCAGTGATCAGAGGTGGAGCCTTTTCTTTCATTCCAGGAATCCAGCCCAAGCCTGCAGCTTGTACAGCTCGTAGCTGTAGTAGGAACCCTGGCCACCCAAAGACTATTTGGCATGTTGTCTTTTTTAACAGTGTATTCCATGTCTGGAATATCAGGAGCCAAAAAGGAGACATCTACTGTCTGAAAGGCAAATGTGGAAGCAATTAGTTAGTACTAATGGGTTCAGTGTGGGTTTGGCTGTTCGGATAATGATGGGAGAAGCAGGAAGGCAGCTGTAACTGGTCTGTGGCACAGTTCCCTTTCACATCACAAATAGGATGGTTTCAAGTGATCTTGGAAGTAGGTAGAGATGCTGGAGACTAGATTCCTAGAAAAATAGGGGTTAAAATGTAGCATGTGAAAAGTGGGCAGTGTTACATAGAGCAAATGATTTTTTTTTTTCATTTTTTGTCATCCATGACTTTCTGTCTTCACATTTCTGTGCTCGCATTTCTATGATCCCCCGCTTGTGTGTTTATAAAGGTTTGAGAGTAGGGCTGTGATGTGCCTGCTGGGATAGTAGGGCTGTTCCTTTGCAAGCATCGTCCTCAGTTTGCACCTCAGATACCTGTACTCATCCTAACACCAATTTCTCAACATGCTCTCTTCACAGACTGGAGAGAGTTTAAATTGGTGGGAGACCAGTAGTTTAGCCAGGTGCTGCGGGCTTGCAAGAAAATGAGGAGCACTATGAAGAATCATCCCCTCTTAAAGAGTACAGTTTCTTAGGAATTCAGTTTTCCAGGTTGAAAGTCTGTGTCCCAGCTATGCTCCCAGTCTGCTCCACTAAAGCAGATAGTTGCCAAGAAAGCCCTTAAGTTTCATTTCTTGAAATTTTCTTAACACCCCTCCCCACTTGTGGGTATTTCTGTGCATAACTAAATCTAATTATTCTCCTCTTTTTTCTGTGTATTTTGCTTGTCTCACCTTACAGTCACATCCTCCTCCCCATAGACTCCACAGTTCTGTTTACTTACACTTACAGTAGAGACTGACAAAAACTGATTTGTCACTTTGTGCCCAGACTAAGCCAGGAATCGTAGAAAAATGATAGAATCATTTAGGTTTGAAAAGACCCTTAATATCATTGAGTCCAACCGTTAACCTAGCACTGCCAAGTCCACCACTAAACCACGTCCCTAAGCGCCACATCGACACGTCTTTTAAATCCCTCCAGAGGTGTTGACTCAACCACTTCCCTGGGCAGCCTGTTCCAAGGCTTGACAACCTTTCGGTGACGAAATTTTTCTTAATATCCAATCTAAACCTCCCCTGGGGCAACTTGAGGCCGTTTCCTCTTGTCCTATCGCTTGTTACTTGGGAAAAGAGACCAACCCCCACCTCGCTACAACCTCCTTTCAGGTAGTTGCAGAGCGCGATGAGGTCTCCCCTGAGCTTCCTTTTCTCCAGGCTAAACAACCTCAGTTCCCTCAGCCACACCATAGGCGTGCTCTAGACCCTTCAGCAGCTTCGTTGCCCTTCTCTGGACACGCTCCAGCACCTCAATGTCCTTCTTGTAGTGAGGGCCCCAAAACTGAACACAGTATTCGAGGTGCGGCCTCACCAGGGCCGAGTACAAAGGAAGGGCTTACTGAGTTGCTTACACATGAAATATAAATTACCCATGATAAGTTCAGAGCCACATGATGTTAAAATTTTCTGTTCTGCACTTCAGTTTGCACAATAGTTGTGAAAGCTCAGAATATTACTATGTATGCTCTTTGAGAATTTAAAATTGTGATACTGTCATGAAGGTTTTCTCCTGCTATAATTAAACCTTTCTCTAACTACTAATAACACTGTACATAGGATTGTGTCACTGACATAGATGTTAGGACACACCATTTAAAATCACTAGGTCTTAGTATGGGCTGAGAGGGTAATTATACTTGGTAATTTATCATTTATTGAGACTTACCATTTAGTGGAAAGAACATGTAAAACACTTCTAGATTTGTTTGCTGTGACAGCAAGTAGTTTTCTGTAATGGATACTTTGTACTACAAAAGCAATTGAATTTTTATATATAA